>NC_083414.1:78313341-78482853 GCF_020745735.1 Hemiscyllium ocellatum | reverse complement strand
TCGGGAGGGCGAGAGTGGGGAGTGGAGGGCTAGAGAGGGGAGGGAAGGGGAGGGAGAGAGAGGGGAGGGAAGGGGAGGCGGAGAGAGGGTAGGGGAGGGGAGGACGAGAGAGGGGAGGGGAGGGGATGGGAGAGGAGTGGAAGGGAGGGGGAGAGTGTGGTGGGGAGGGCAGGGCAGGACCTTGGTTGACAAATCTCTGGATGTCTGAATATGTCAGCACAAGCAGACAGGGTGGGAAAGACACCTGAACTGAGAGCAGGAGGGGGACCCATATCCTGGTGGGGAGAGTTGCTTGAGCTGCTCGAGAGGATTTGAACTCATCTGGCAGGTGTGTGGGACCCCAAACAGTCGTAAGGCCAGAAAGAAATTTGAGGTTGGTACAGATGTTCAAGAGAGCAATATAAATAGACAAGGCAGGCAAGAACATTGCAGGCAATGAGGGAAAATTGATGAATTAAAGTGCATTTATTTCAATGCAAAGGGCCGGACAGATAAGGCAGATGAACCCAGAGCATGGATGGGAATATGGGACTGGGATGTTGTAGGTATTACAGAAACACAGCTGAGGGAGCGACAGGACCAGCAGCTCAATGTTCCAGGGGACAGATGCTACAGGAAGGATAGAACAGGAGTCAAAACAGGAGGAGGGCCGGTGGTTTTGATTGGGGGGGAAATCTCAGCAGTACCTAGAGGGAGTATTCATGCAGGATCGCCCAGTTAAGCGATATTGGTGGAACTGAGAAATAGAAATTGGTCATCAGTTTGCTACGTTCGTACTACAGCGATAGGCAATGGGAGATGAAGGAGCAAATATGCCAGGAAATCTCAGATACCTGTTCGAATATTAGGTCTGTAGCAGTCGGAGATTTTAACCTTTCCAGACCTGGACTGGGACTGCCGCAGTGTTGAGCATTTGGATGGGAGGAATTTGTTTAGCCTGTTCCAGAAACTCCCAGTCATTGCGATGGAAAATTGCGATGGAAAAGGACAGGCCTGGTCCACAAGTTCAAGTTATACAATGGAGCAAGATAGTATTAGACAGCAATTTTTAAAGTAGATCTGTGGAGGCTATTTGCAGGTAAAGGGAAGTCTGGCAAGGAGGAACATCTTAAAACCGAGATAAAAGGAGCATTCAGCGCCAGCATGTTCCTGTTAGTGTGCAGCTCGATGCTGACAGAATTAGGAAACACTGGCTGAGTTTCGAGGCTCTGGTCAAGAAAAAAGGGGGCACATGTCAGATATAACTGGCTGACTCAAGGGAATCCCCTCAGGAGCATCGGGGCTGTAGAAATACACTTAGGATGGAAATCAGGAAAGCAAGAAAGGGAACATGAGATAGTTTTGGCAGAGAAAGTTAAGGAGAACTGAAAGAGATTCTACAAGTGTATTAAGAGCAAAAGAAGAGCAAGGGACAAAACCGGTATCCTTAATGATCAATGAAGACAACGATGTGTGGAATTACAAGATGCAAAACAAATATTTCACTTTGGAACTCACTGTGGATAAAGACTGGGGCGCTCAGGGAACTAAACAGTGTTTGTCCTGACTATTATTGGAACACTGTGTGCAATTCTGGTCTCAATGCCACAGGAAGGATGTTATGGAACACGAAAGGGTTCAGAAGAAATGAACAAGGATGTTGCCAGGGTTGGAGGGTTTGTGCTTCAGGGAAAAGCCTTAATAAGCTGGGGCTGTTTTCACTTGAACATGGGAGGCTGCGGAGTTACCTGATAAAGGTGTTTAAAATCATGATGGTCAGCGATAGGGTCAATCGACAAGGTCTTTTCCCAAGGGCTGGAGGATTCTAAACCAACAGAGAATAGCTGTAAAGTGCAAGGGGAACGTTTCAAAGGGAGCTAAAGGACAACTGGTTCCAGCAGAGTGTATGGAATAAGCTGCCCGAGGAAATAGTGGAGGCTGATAGAAATACATTTTAAAGGCATGTGGATAGGTGTATGAATAGGAAGGGTTTAGAGGGATATTGGCAAAGTTCTGGCAAATGTGACTAGATACGTCATGCAGGAGTTGGTCCAAAGGATCTGTTTCCATGCTGTACATCTCTATGAGCCAATGTCTTGAAATGAGTCCACATTATCGAACAGGAGGTGCTGGAAGTTTTAAAACAAAAAGCTAAATAAATCCCCAGGATCTGATCAAATGTAGCTCAGGACATTGTGGGAAGCTGGTGAAGACATTGTAGGGCCCCTAGCAGAGATATTTGTGCCATGTGTGATAGGCAGGTAGACTGGAAGGTGGAATTGTAGACAGTGAAGAAGGTTTTCTGAAATTACAAAAGGCATCCTGATGAAATGTGTGAATGGCTGAAAAACTGTAGATGTAGTTCAATCTGAATAAATGTGAGGGAATGTATTTGGTGCAACAAACACGGGCAGGGCTTATACAATTAATGGTAGGACCTTCGGGAGTGTCGTAGAACAGAGGGACATCGAGGTACAGATACATATTTCTTTGAAGTTTGCAACATGGAGAGATAGGATGGTTAAAAAGGTGCTTGCCACACTTGCTATCATTGCTCTGTCCTTTGGATTTAGAAGTTGGGAAGTCGCATTGAGATTATACAGATCATTGGTGAGTCCACTTCTGGAATGCTGTGTCCAACTCTGGTCGCCCAGTTCGAGGAAGGATACTATTAAGCTGGAGAGGGTTCAGATGAGATTTACTGGGATGTGGCTGGTTATGGAACTTTTCACTTATAAAGAAAGGCTGGATAGGTTGGTATTTTTTCATTGAAACCTGAATGTTGACAGATTACCTCATAGAAGTTTATAAAATAATGAGGGGGATAGAGAGTTAATGGGAGTTGTCTTTTCCCATGAACAGGGGAGTTTCAAGACAAGGCACTACATTCTTAAGTTTAGAGGAGAGACATTTAAAAAAAAAGACGCTAGGGTCACATTGTTACACAGAGGATTGGATGCGTGTGGAATGAACTTCCCAAGGAAGGGGTGAATGTGCGGAAAATTACAATGTTTAAAAGACATTAGAATTAGGACAGGAATAGGAAAGGTTTGAAGGGATATGATCAAGGAACAGGCAGGTAGGACAAGATCAGTTTGAGAGTATGGTCAGCATTAACCAAACAATGCGGTATGACTCTCTGACTATGATTATAATGTTGTGTCATTAATTAAGAAAGGCTGCAAGAGGAAGCCAGGAAACTACAGACTGATGACCAGACATCAGGGTGGGTCAGTTGTTGGAGGTCATTCTGAGAGTTAGGAATTACATGCATTTGGAAAGATATGGACTGATTTCGAACAGCCAGCATGGCTTTGTGCGTGGGAAAACATGTCTCACAAACTTGACTTGAGTTTGTTCAAGATGTGACCAAAAAGATAGATCACGGCAGAACAACAGATGTTGTTTCAGGCTTCAGCAAACCCTTGGTCAGGGTGTAGCATAATATCTTGGTTAGTAACGGTAAGTCACAAGGGATCAAGGAGAGCTAGCCAACTGGATACACAATGGGATGATAGTGGGAGACAAAGGGTTATTGTTCAGACTGGAGGCCTCTGACCAGTAGTGTACTGTAAGGATTGGTGCTGGAATCACTGTTGTGCACTATTTACATACACGATTTGAGTGAAAATATAGGAGTCTCTGGATACCAAGATTAGTGGAAGAGTGGGCAGGGGATATAGATATCGAAGGGCATGTTAATCAACTGGGCCAGTGGGGCAAGGAATGAAAGATGGAGTTTAATTCAGGTGTTGGATTTAGTTCAGACAAACCAGGGAGGACTAACACAGTTAATGTTCGGGCCCTGGGCAGTGTTGTCGAACAGAGAGAGACCAAGGGGTGCAGTTACATTGTTTCTTGGAAGTGACATCACAGGTGGACAGGGTGGGGAAAGCAGCATTTGGCACACTTGTCATCATTGGCCAGCGCATTGAGTACATGAGTTGGACATATTAGTAACACTGTCATCAATAAGGCCACAGGTTGACCTTATGAAGGTTTATGAAACAATGTAGGGCTTAACTAACGTGAATTGCCAAGGGTAGGTGAGTCCGAAGCTAGAGGCATAAACGTGAGGTGACCGAGCAAGGATTTAAAGAGGGAGCTGAGGGGCAACATTTTCCACAGAGGATGGTGCATAGACGGAATGGACTGCCAGAGAAAATGGTAAAAGTAAGTACAATTACAACATGGAAAAGACACTTGGGCAGGTACATGGAGAGGAGAAGGTTTGAAGGGATATGGGCCAACTCATTCCGTTTAGGAAACCTCGAATAAAGAATCATGCAGCACAGAAACAGACCCAATGTCTTCGGTTGTTGGAGGAGGAGACTATCGAGACAAGGCATGTTGTAGAAACTGACGCAAGTTACAGCGATATGGATGGGATCTGGACTGGACGTTTCAAATATGTTAAGAAATTGGTGAGAGGAGAGGACATGACAGAGATAGGAACTGTTATAGGTGTTAGAATGATTGAAGACACTGATCCACAAGACAAGCCATACACACAGTGTTGGAGAGGGATTAGTGAACAGAAAGATCCCAGGCAGCATTACCACCATCTCCTTGAAGGCCTGCATTCCCCTCTGTTGTCCTGTTGCTCACCAAGACAGCACACGCCTGGATTGAAAACTGGGAACTCCAGATGCTGTCTCAGTACAAGAAAACTTAAAGTAGGGGTGGTGATTGAGCCTGAGGGGAGTCTGTACTGTGCTCCCCCTCCAGCACTATATCTTTGTCATGTCCTGTTAGCTGATGTTTGGAGCCCTATCACTGCTCTCTGCTCTGTGCGCTGTGAATGATCTTACCTGGCGGCAGGATTTATTGAAGGCTCCCGACCTCCCTGACCTTTGTCTCTCTGGCTGACCAATCATCTTCCCAACCAGCAGTTGGCAAGTCTCTTGAGTCACGAACTCCCTGAGTATCTGTAGAAGACACACAAATAGGCAGAATGGGAAATCAGACTGATACTTGTGAGGGTTACACATGTAGAATGGCACTGAGCCCACAGAGATCTGGAAAATCCCAGTCTCCATTCCGGGCTTGTACTGCCTCATCTCTCTGGAGTGGAAAATTCTGTTGGCTCAGGATCTGGAGTAGCTGCAAGAGTAAGAGACGTTGATAGAGGCAGCAATTAGACTCACACGGTGAGGGACCCCACATGGAGGGTTACTGCGTGATATCACCAGGGTTCAGGATCAAACAATTGTGCAAAAAGATAGGGTTTCGATTCATGTTGCACTGGGATGTGCAACCTGTGAGCAGGTGAAGTGAGAGCCTAGTGGCATTATGTGAGGCAATTTATGCAGAAACTCAACAAATGTTCTCTGGATAAAAAAATGAGGCCTGCAGATGCTGGAGATCACAGTTGAAAATGTGTTGCTGGTTAAAGCACAGCAGATCAGGCAGCATCCAAGGAATAGGAAATTGGACGTTCCTGATGAAGGGCTTATGCCCGAAACGTCGAATTTCCTATTCCTTGGATGCTGTCTGACCTGCTGTGCTTTAACCAGCAACACATTTTCAACCATGTTCTCTGGACACAGGTTCAAATCCCACCATTGCAAATGATTGAATGTGAATTAAATGCTTGAAAAAAGATATAATTAAAAACAGGTAAGTAAATATTAAACAATTGCTGATGTTAAGAGAAATCCATCGGGTGCATTGATGTCTTTAGTGAAGTAATCTAAGATGGGACTGGGATATCACAGGTATTACAGAACAACAGCTGAGGGAGGGACAGGACAGGCAGCTCAATGTCCCAGGGGACAGATGCTGCAGGAAGGACAGAAGGGGAGCTGAGAGAGGAGGAGAGCTGCTGGTTCTGATTGGGTGAAACATCACAGCAGGACTGAGAGAGGATATTCCTGCGGGACCGCCCAGTGACGCTGTGTTCATGGAATTAATCAATAACAATGGGTCTTCCCTTTCCTCTGATTGTTCTACAGACCCCGATAGCCCCGCCCTCCTGCACTTTGACCTTGTCAAAATGGCGGCCTCGAGCTCTCCCTCTTCCCTCAAACAAATGGCGGCTGTGACCCCGGGCCCCTTCCCTGATCAGAGACCGCTCCCTCCTTCCCCGGGCCTGGAGGGGCTTTTGCGGTTTTTTTTACCTGTACCGGGAACTTGTGAATTCTCTCCGCTCCTTTCTCCCAGCGACGCTCCCACACACCGGCTCTGAGCGCCGCTCTCTGAAGCCGATCGCAGCCGCTGCCGGAGAAAGCAGCCCCATGTCTCTCTCTGTGTCCTGACCAATGTCACACTGCACATGCTCCACATAGGAACCAAACTGCGCGTGCGTCTGAGGTTATTGGAGAGTTTATAGAGAATATTCATAACTGCACAGAATCATGGGTGAAATATCTGTCATTAACAAATTTTCTGTCGAGATAGAGACATAGAGATGTCTAGCATGCAAGCAGATTGTTCGGTTTAACTTAACCATACTGGCCAGGTTTGTAAATTATCGATTGTTCTGGGAATTTGAAAATAAGTTTCTTACTCTAGTTGTGTAAATCGATTGGAAATATGTACGTTATCAGATTTACATTTCAACTACTTCTTAAAATCTCACATTGATTAATGAGAGAGGTTTAATGCCCCACTATAGAGTGAGAACGATCACAATCGTGCAAAACAGTTTGCTTTCTGACCAATCATTCCCCGAGAATGCATTGTCCCCGCCCCTCACTCACTCTGATTGGCGGACCGGCCTCTGCTCGGTCCTGCAGTTCCGCCCCTTCCTCCCAATTGCAGAGTTGATTCAGGCGGAACTCAGCAAGCTGAAGGACAAGGGAAGTGAGAACTGCTGCCTTGTGATGTGAAAATATCCCGAATCTTGGACGGAGATACCTGAGTTCAATTCACACTTTGTGCAGGTGTGTGTAATAACAACTTTGAACAGGTTCATTTGGAAAAACAAGGGAAGTCAGGAACAGATTAACAACAATAGAAAATGAATACAATGTCGTGGGGCTCTCGATGCTGAGATGAGTTTAGTCTTGAGGGTTTCAGGGCCCCAGT
The DNA here is from genome assembly GCF_020745735.1 of Hemiscyllium ocellatum. Classification (NCBI taxonomy): domain Eukaryota; kingdom Metazoa; phylum Chordata; class Chondrichthyes; order Orectolobiformes; family Hemiscylliidae; genus Hemiscyllium; species Hemiscyllium ocellatum. The sequence continues at coordinate 78,475,845 of NC_083414.1, read as the reverse complement.
GAGTCCCAGTACAGACTGTTCCACTTCTCGTGCACAGCCAGATACCACGACTGAGGGGCAAAGGGTTGTGGTGGGATATGGTGCTGCTTTTCTGGAACTCCCTCACGTTTGGAGGTGAAAATAGATGAGAAGGAGCAGGGTTTTGTATGCAGTTACCTGTTCCCCTCCTTTTGCAGCATCTTATTATTGCCCTGACTTTACCTCGTACATGTTTGGTAGAGATCAGTGATGTTTCGTAAGCCCACAATATAAGATCTGTCACTCTGTTTAAGACAGCAGAAATCTCTTGTAGATCAATAGTCATAGAACAATACAGCACAGAGCAGGCCCTTCGATTCGTGATGTTGCACCAACCTGTGAACTGTTCTCAGCTCGTCCCTGTACACTATCCCAAAATCACCCATGTGCTTATCTAAGGATTGTTTAAATTTTCCTGATGTGGCTGAGTTGTCTACATTAGCAGGTAGTACATTCCAAACCCTTACCACTCTCTGAGTAAATAACCTGTCTCTGACATCTCTCTTAAATCTATCACTCCTCATTTGCAGTTATGCCCCCTCGTGCACACTGACATCATCATCCTGGAAAAAACCCTTCCACTGTCTCCCCGATATAAGCCTCTGATCATCTTATATGTCTCTATCAAATTCACTCTTGGCCTTCTTGCCAAGGAGAACAGGTTCAAATGTCTCAGCCTTTCCGCATAAGACCTTCTCTCCAGACTAGGCAACATCCTCCTCTGCACCTTTTCCAATTCCTCCATGTCCTTCCCGAAATATGGGGACCAGAAATGCACACAAAATTCCAAGTGCGGACGCACCAGCGTTTTGTATATTTGCAGCGTGATATTGCGGCTCTGGAACTCAATTACTCTATGAATGAAACCTAACACACCATACGCCGTCTTAACAATACTATCCACCTGGTTGGCAACTTTCAGGGATCTATGTACATAGACTCCAACATCCCTCTGCACATCCACACTACCAAGAATCTTTCCATTGACCCAGTACTCTGCCTTCTTGTTGTTCTTCTCAAAGTGCATCACCTCACATTTGTCACCTCTCAGCCCAATTCTGCAGTTTATCCAAGTCCTCCTGCAACCTGTAACACTCTTCCACACTATCCACTACTCCACCGACTTTAGTGTCGTCAGCAAATTTACTCATCTATCCACCTATGCCTGCGTCTAAGTCATTTCTAAAAATGACAAACAGCTGTGGTCCCAAAACAGATCTTTGTGGCACACCACTAGTAACTGGACTCCAGTTGAATATTTTCCATCAACCAACACTCGCTGTCTTCCTTTAGAAAACCAGTTTCTAATCCAAACTGCTGAATCACCCTCATTTCCGTGTATCTGCATTTTCTCCAACAGCCTACGATGTGGAACCTTATCAAAAGCTTTACTGAAGTCCATGTATACCACGTCAACTGCCCTACCCTCATCAACATGCTTGGTCACTTTCTCAAAAAACTCAATGAGGTTTGTGAGACACAACCTGCCCTTGACGTAACCATGTTGATTATCAGAAATCAAATTGTTGTTTGCTAGATGATTATAAATCTTATCTCTTATAATCCTTTCCAAAACCTTTCCTATAACAGAAGTCAGGCACACTGGTGTGTAATTACCTGGGTCATCTCTCCTGCCCTTCTTGAACAAAGGCACAACCCTTGGAATTCTCCAGTCCTCTGGTACCAAACCTGTAGATATTGCCAACTCAAATATCAAAGACAAAGGCTCTGCTATCTCCTCCCTAGCTTCCCAGAGAATCCTTGGATAAATCCCATCCGGCCCAGGGGACTTGTCTACTTTCACTCCTTCTAGAATTGATAACACCTGTTTCTAACTTGTCTCGATCCTTTCTAGTCTAATATCTCGTACCTCACTCTTCTCCTCTACAATACTCTCCTTTTCCTGAGTGAAAACCGATGAAAAATATTCATTTGCACCTCTCCGATCTCCACAGGGTACACACTCAACTTCCCACTTCTGTCTTTGATTGGACCTATTCCTACCATATCCTCTTATTCCTCACATACCTATAGAAAATTTTAGAGTTCTCCTGTATTCTATTTGCTAAAGACTGCTCATGTCTTCTCTTTGCTGCTCTTAACTCTGTCTTAATAATCCTTCCTAGCTGATGTGTAACTCTCCACCTCCACATCTGTACCATCTTGCCTCATCAACACATAAGCCTCCTTCTTCTTCGTAACAAGAGATGCAATTTCTGTAGTAAACTACGTGTTCCCTTATCTTATCTCCTCCTCCCTGCGTGACAGGGACTTACCTATCAAGAACATGCAATATCTGTTCCTTAAACCAGCTCCACATTTCTATTGTCTGCATCCCCTGCATTTTTCTACCCCACTCTATGCATCCTAATTCCTGCCTAATTGCATTATAATCGTCCTTGCCCCATTGATAACTCTTGCCCTGTGGCATGTACCTGTCCCTTTCCATCGCAAAACTAAACGCATCTGAATTATGGTCACTCTCTCCAAAGTGCTCACCTAAAACTAAACCAAACACCTGGTCTGGTTCATTACCAAGCACCAGATCCAATGTGCCCTCCCCACTTGTCTGTCCTTCGACATAGTGTGTCAGGAAACCCTCCTGTACACACTGGACAAAAACTGATCCATCCAACGTACTAGAGTTATATCATTCCCAGTCAATGTTGGGGAAGCTAAAGTCCCCCATAATGACCACCCTGGTACTTTTGCTCTTACCCAGAATAATTTTGCAAATCTTCTCTTCCACTTCCCTGGAACTCTGTGGAGGCCTATAAAGAATTCCAAGCAGTGTGACCTCTCCTCACCTGTTCTAACCTCAGCCCACACTACCTCAGTAATCAAGTCCTCATCAAAAGTTATCTCAGCTGCCGTTATACTATCCTTGACTAATATGATTTGCATGGACCCATTGCAGTGCTTCAAACTCCATGAGGCAGCCATACTGTCTATGACCAACAGACTCAGTCTGGAACCTCCTCTGTCCTTAATACCTTATACACTGCTTGCACTCCTCCGTTTCCCCTTTGCATGTTCCCTTTCCAACCCACCCCACTTGCATCACTCGACAATTGGAGTTGTCAAGGGCAGAAGTCTGTCAAGTAGTCTCCCTAACATTTTCTATTCTCCTTTAAGATTTTTTAAAAAACATCCTCCTTAATCAATGTTTTGATCATCCATGAAGCACCTTAGGAGACTTGCCATTGTGAAAGATTCAATACAATGCAAGTAGTTGTTGTTATTGCTGTACATTAGGAGAAACAGGAATGATGCATTCAAAATTCTAACAAGGAAGTCACTGATAGGTGCAGTGTATAGGCCACCAAATAATAACATCATATTGGTAAAGGCAATAAACAAAGAAATAACTAATGTCTGTAAAAATGATACATGGTGATTTTAATCTACATGTAGATTGGTCAAACCAGCTCACTCCGGGTAGCTTTGAGGAGTTCATTAAGTGTATCTGTGATATTTTACTTGAACAGTATGAAATGGATCTACAAGGGAGCAAGCTATCCAAGATCTGGCCCCTGTGCAATGAGACAGGAATAATTAGTGACCTCAGAGTTAGGGATCCTCTCGGAAGAAGTGATCACTGTATGGTTGAATTTAATACAAATGGAGAGTGTGAAGATAAAACCTAATACCTGGGTCCTGTGCTTGGACATGAGGAACTACAATAGAATGAGGAAGAACCTGGATAACGTAGACTGGAAACAAAGATTTTATGGTGGGACAGTTGATGAGCAGTGGAAGATTTTCAAAGACATTTTACAAAGTCCTCAGCAAAGGTATATTCCAGAGAAGGACAGTAAGAAAATGTGTTCTCTGTAATGGGTATCTAAGGAAAGTGATCAAATTGAAAGGCATACAAAGTGGCCAAAACCAGCATGAAACTAGAACTGGGAAAACTTTATTGGTCAACAGAAAGCCACAGAAGACCTACAAAGATACGTAAGATAAAACCTGAGAAATTTAAACTAGCATGGACTGTAAAGACAGATAGCAAAAGTTTATATTAACATACATAATGAGAAAAGAGTGGCTTAAGTAAATGTTGGTCCTTTGGAAAAAGAGAAGGAGCATTTAGTTATGGGATATCACAGTGGAGGATACTAATATCTTGCCAGTAATTAACAAAGAAACAAAGGTAGGTGAGGATTTGGAAACTATCATTATTACAGAACAGCTAGTGTTGGACTGTTAGAGGTAATTGAGCTAATAATAGAAAATTCTCCTGGCCCTGACAGAATATATCCCAGGGTACGAAAAGAGATGCCAGGAGAAATAGCAAATGCACTGACAGTAATTTTCCAAACTTCACTGGACTCTGTGGCAGTCCCAGCAGATTGGAAAGCAGCAAAGGTGACACCACTATTTTAAAAAGCAGGTGGACAAAAAATGGGGAATTATACCCCAGTTAGCTTCTTCTCTGTAGTGGGAAAGATGCTTGGGTCTATTATCAAGGAAGAAATAGGAGGGACTTGATAGAAATTGTCCCAAAGTGCAGGTCATGCTTGACAAATCTTTTGGAATTCTATGAAGACATTTCGAGCAAGGTGGACAACGGGGACCCAATGGATGCCGTGTACCTGGATTTCCAAAAGGCCTTCAATAAGGTGCTGTACAAGAGGATGTTGCATAATATAAGTGTGCATGACGTTAGGAGTAGAGTAGAGCAAGAATACAAGATTGGTTGACTAACAGGAAGCAAAGTATGGGGATAAATGCATATGTTTCTGGTTGGCAATCAGTGACTAGTAGAGTGCCTCTGGGATCAGTGTTGGGACTGTGATTATTTAGAACTGATACAGATGATTTGGAGTTGGGGACCACATGAAGGGTGTCAAAGTTTGCATACCAGACTAAGATGAGTAGCAGGACAACGTGTGCGGAGGACTGTGGAACTTTGCAGAGGAACAGAGATATATTGAGTGAGTGGGCAATGGTCGGTCATATGGAACATAATGTTCACAAATTTAAAGTCATACTGTTCGGGTGGAATAACATTAAAAAAGAGATTATTACTTGAATTTTTAAAAAATGCATTATTTGCTATGCAGAGGCACCTGAGTATCCTTTTGCATGAAGGTTTTCACCAGGTACAACATTCAATTCAGAAGGCAAATGCAATTTTGTCCTTCGTTGCTGAAGGGATTGTGCTGAAAAGCAGAGTCTATGTTCCAGCTGTATTGGGTGTTGGTGAGGCCATATCGGGAATACTCCATGTAGTTTTTATCTCCTTCATGGAGAAAGGATGTACTGGTACGAGAGGGGGTGTAGAGGAGGTTAACTAGGTTGATTCCAGAGTTGAGGGGGTTGGTTTAACAGAGACTGAGTAGATTGGGATTATACTCATTGGAATTCAGAAGAATGGAAACATATAAAATAATGAATGAAATGGATAAAATAGAAGTAGAGAGGATGTTTCCACTGGCAGGTGAATCTAGAACAAGAGGGCATCAACTGAAGATTAGAGGCAGCAAATTTAGGACTGAATTGAGAAGGAACTTCTGAACCTCAATGGAATTCATTGCCCAGGGAAGTAGTTGATGCTAGTTCAGTAAACGTTTTTAAAGCTAAGGTAGCTTTTTTTAATAAAATAAATAATTAATTAAGGAATACAGTCAGAACTTGGGTAAATGGTTCTGCGTCCACAAAATGATCAGCCATGATCTTATTGAATGGTAGAGCAAGCTCAAAGGGCAGGATGGCCTTCTCCTGTTCCTAGTTCTTATGTTATGCATTCCTCCCTCACTCGTGACTTGTGCTGGTGTTGGATTAGGATGGACAAAATTAAAATTCCCAGAACACCAGGTTATAGTCCAACAGGTTTGTTTGGAAGCACTAGCGCTGCTGCTGCTTCATCAGGTGGTTGTGTGTTTTTAACTTTGTCCCTCACTCTTGTAACTTATGCACAGCAACAAAAGCCACGAAGCAGTGCGCATGCTCCAGCCAACGATGGTCCCAGTATGATTGATGTCAGCGGCGGACCAATGGAAGGACAGAGGCGGGGCTGGAGGACCTGACGGGGTAGTTGGCCCTCTGACCAATCAGTGAACGAGGGGCGGGAATGGACTCCACAACGTGTTCATCCTCGCAGACAGCGCGGATGTGCAGGCGGAGAGATGTCGGTAAGGAAAGAAATAAACAGCAGCAAGAGGGAGGGAAATGGTGTTGGTCTGGGCTGAGAGATTTTGCAAACATTTGGTGCACATCGGAAAAGACAGATTTGAAACTTACAGTCTTGTTTTTGCAGTAAACGGGAAAATGCCTCATATCGCGATTGACTCGAGTAAGTGCCGCCATCTTTATTCGTGGCAACGATTCACTGGACACGTGCGGCCGCCATCTTTGTAGGGGGCAAAGTTCAGAGGGGAGTATGCACAGCTCTCCCTGATAGAGAGTCATAGGGCAGGATTTACACAGAGCACATTCACACACAGAGAAATGGATTTGTTTTGCTCTGGATTTGTTTCGTCATTCATTTAATTAATTTGGATGTGAATAGAGGCGGTACAGTTAGTAAGATTGCTGGTGACACCAAAATTGTTGGTATTGTGGTCAGTGATAAAGGTTGTCTCAGAATACAATGGGATATTGATCAGATGGACCAATGGGCTGGGGAATGGAAGATAGGGTTTAATTTAGATAAATGTGAGGTGCTGCATTTTAGCAAAGCAAATCAGAGCAGGACTGACACACTGAATTGTAAGGTCTTGGAGAGTTTTGCTGAACAAAGAGACCTTGGAATGCAGGTTCACAGTTACTTGAAAGTAGAGTCAAGCTAGATAGGACAGTGAAGAAGACATTTGGTATGCTTCCCTTTACTGGTCAGAGTGTTGAGTAAAGGAGCAGGACAGGACATTGGTTAGGTCACTTTTGGAATATTGTGTGCAATTCTGGTCTCCCTCTTATCAGAAGGAGGCACTGAAACTTGAAAGGTTTGAGAAATGATTTTCAAGGAGGTTGCCAGGGTTGGAGGATTTGAGTTGCAGGGAGAGGCATAATAGGCTGGGGCCATTTTCCCTGGAGTGTCACAAAGTAAAAAGTGAGGTCTACAGATGCTGGAGATCACAGCTGAAAATGTGTTGCTGGTTAAAGCGCAGCAGGTCATGCAGCATCCAAGGAACAGGAAATTCGACGTTTCGAGCATAAGCTGAGGTGTGATGTTGAAGAGGTTTATATAATCGTGAGGGGTATGGATAGTGTAAATAGACAAGGTGTTTACCCTGGGGTGGTGGAGCCCAGAACTAGAGGATATAGGTTTAGGGTGTGAGGGGAAAATTCGACAGGATCCTAAAGGACACCAAAAATTGTAACATTTCAAAGGCATTTGAATAGGAAGAGTTCAGAGGGATGTCGGCCAAGTGCTGGCAAATGGGAATAGATTAGGTTAGAATATCTGGTCGGCATAGACGGGTTGGACTGAAGAGTCTGTTTCGATGCTAGACATCTGATTGTGGGATCATAAAAGTGAAATTGCCCTGATTCGTCTCTGGGCTCCTTGATGTCCATTTGTTCATTATCTAGCTTCCTCAGTCTCTGAGTGTATTTTTGCTCTGTATTGTATTTTACTGTTACATTCACAGAGCTTTCTGTAAATGAGTTGTCCACTGCCCCCCGGCTCCTGGCCATATTACAGAGGAGGTAATACTGGAGGTCTTAAATCGGAGTGAGGTGGATAAATCCCTGGGACCTGTTAAGATGTATCCCAGACATTTGTGGAAAGCTAAGAAAATGATGGCAGTGCCCCTCCCTGAGATATTTATATTGTCATTGGTGACAGGTGAGGTGCTGGAAGACCTGTGCCATTCTTTAAAAATTTGGTAAGGAAAGGCCATGGAACAAGAGAACAGGCAGCCTGAAGTCTGTAAGTAAAAAGTGAGGTCTGCAGATGCTGGAGATCAGGGCTGAAAATGTGTTGCTGGTTAAAGTGCAGCAGATCATGCAGCATCCAAGGAACAGGAAATTCGACGTTTCGGGCATAAGCCCTTCATCAGGAATGAAGGGCTTATGAAGGGCTTATGCCCGAAACGTCGAATTTCCTGTTCCTTGGATGGTGCCTGACCTGCTGCGCTTTAACCAGCAACACATTTTCAGCCTGAAGTCAGTGGCAGGCAAGTTGTTGGAAGGGATTCTGAGCGACAGGATTTACATGTATTGGGAAAGACGAGGGATAATTAGGGATAGTTAACATGGCTTTGTGTGTGGGAAATTCTCTCTCTCTCTCTCTCTCTCTCTCTAACTTGATTGAGTTTCTTTTTGAAGACATGACAAAGGTGATTGATGAAGGCAGACTGTCGACGTTGTCTATATGGACACTGAATGATGTTCCACAAAGCAGACTGGTTAGCAAGGTTAGCTAAAATGAAATGTTGGGTGAACTAGCCATTTGGATACAAAATTGGCTTGAAGGTAGGAGGCAGAGGATGGTGAAAGAAGGTTGCTTTGTAGACTGCAGTGTGCTGCAGAAACGGATATTGGGTTTACAGAAGATACCAAAATTGGAGGTGTAGTGGACAATGAAGAAGGTTAGTTCAGAATGCAACAGGATCTTGACCAGATGGGCCATTGGAGCGAGGAATGGCAGACTGGGTTCAATTTAGACAAATGTAAGCTGTTGGAGTTTGGAAAGGCAAATCAGGGCAGGACTCATAACTTAATGGTAAAGTCCTTGAGAATGTTGCTCAACATAGAGACCATGGAGTGCAGGTTCATTGTTCCTTGAAAGTAGACTCGCAGGTAGGCAGACTAGTGAAGGTAGTTTTTCATATGCTTATATGTATTGGTCAATGCATTGAGTACAGAAGCTGGGACGTCATATTGCGGCTGGACAGGACATTGATTAAGCCATTTCAGGAATTCTGTTTTAAGTTTGAAATTCCCTGTTCTGGAAAGGATGTTGTGAATCTTGAAAGAGTTCAGACAAGATTGACAAAGACTTTGCTAGGGTTGGAGGATTTGGGCTACAGGGAGAGGCTGAATAGGCTGGGGGTAATTTCCCTGGAGAGTCAAAGACTGAGTGGTGACTTCATGGAGATTTATAAAATCATGAGAGGTATGGATAAGGTGAGCAGCCAGGGTGGTTCCCCCCAGGTTAGGTGGGTTCAAAACAAGATCAAATGGGCTTAAGTTGAGAGGGCAAAGATTTACAACGGACCTAAGGGGCAAAGGTTTCAAGCTGTGTGTGGTGTGTGTGTGGATTGAGCTGCCAGATGATGTAGTGGAGGCTGATACAATTACAACATTTGAAAGGCATCTGATTGGGTACATGAATAGGAAGGATTTCAAATGCTACAGACCAATTGCTGGCAAATGGGGCTCCATTTGTTGAGGATTCCTAGTTGGCATGGACAAATTGGACCAAAGGTCTGTTTCAGTGCTGTACATCTCTATGACATTAATAAGGTGTGTTCCTCTTTTGTGGAGAGCTAGCAGAAGCACAGATAATTGTCCTTGGAGCTGAGAAAGTTAAGTAATGATTTTGACCAGGTACAAATTTGTTTCTAGGATATTTTCATTTGCAGAGAGAGGGGAATTGTTAACAATGTCACAATTTTAGTAACTATTTTCAGGTAATTAGCAAATAATATGTAAACATTATTTTATTCAGTATGTTCTGAGCATCTGGAACAGTCTGAATGGCAGCTGGACAGACTCAGCAGTTATTCATAAACAGATTTGGAATTTTACATTTTAAGGGAGGATTTGGGGGGCTATGGGCTAATGGGAAGGGAATTGGGACAGATTTGCAGCATCTCCAGAGGGAGAGGATACATCCCAAATGGCCTGAATAGCCCCCAGCCCCTGTGCTCTGTGATACTGCTCCATTGACTGTGAATGTTGAAGCTCATCCCAAGGCAGAGAGAGGGAGGATCCCACCACACCCCTCACAATGGGCCCCGGATGATTGATGCCAGCGCAGGCCAATAGGGCCAGAGGGCAGTACTGGAAGACCAGGTCGTACAACCAATCGGAGAGAATGAGGGCAGCCTCAAGGCTGGAACTAAAGAAAGGCACATATCGCAGAGATTTTAGAAACTGGAGGACATGAGCTAGGGAGCATTCTGTGGCTGGTGAGGAATAGGCTGGATGAGGTGTCAGTGATCGGGAGAGCAGAGGATGGAGGAATTTAGAGTTAGTGAGGATTAGAGTCATAATGTTATACAGCAAGGAAACAGGCCCTTTGGTCCAACCAGTCCATGCCGACCATAATTCCAAACTGAACTGATTGTACCTGCCTCCACTTGGTCCACATCCATCCAAATATTTCCTATTTATGTACTTCTCTGAATGTTGTCGTGGTTCTGTTCGCCGAGCTGGGAGTTTTTGTTGCAACTGTTTCGTCCCCTTTCTAGGTGACATCTTCAGTGCTTAGGATGTCACCTAGAAAGGGGACGAAACGTTAGCAACAAAAACTCCCAGCTCGGCAAACAGAACCACAACAACAAGCAGCCAAGCTACAAATCTTCTCACAAACTTATCTGAATATCTTTTTAACATTGCAATTGTATTCACAGCTACCACTTTCTCTGGAAGTTCATTCCACATGTGTAATTTACAAAAAAATCCTTATTGTCTTTTCTCAAACATTTCTCATCTCTTCTCAAAATGAATGCACCCGAGTTTTGAATCCCCCTCTCCCCAAGCCATTCACTCTTGCTGATTTTAAAAAACTCTCAAGGTCACCCCTCCACCTTCTGCACTCCATTGAAAAAGTTCCCAGCCTATCCAGCCTCTCCTTTGAACACAATCCCTCCATTCATGGCAACATGCTGGTAAATCTCTTCTGAACCTGCTCCAATTTAATAATATCCTTCCTATAACAGCACAACCAGAACTGGACAGAGTTTTCCAGAAGATGCCTCCCTAACGTCCTGTACATCCTCAACATAACGTCCCAACTCCTGTACTCAAAGGCCTGAACAGTGAAGGCAAGCATGCTAAATACCTTCAGTACAATCTACATGTGACACAAACTTCGAAGACGTGAAGCCCTAGGTCTCTCTGTTCCCATATCACTACTCAAGGCCCTACTTTTATTGAGTGTAAGTCCTGCCCTCGTTTTTTTTGTCAGAATGTTATATTTTGCATTTATTCCAATCCAAAAAATTGAGTATAAAGGCAGTAGGAGTATAATTAAGTGGGAAATCAGGAGGCAAAAAAGGATATGAGATAGCTTTGGTGAATAGGGTTAAGGATAATCCAAAGGGCTTTTGTAAATATATGAAGAACAAAAGGCTAACTAGGAAATATGAGAAAATAGAGACCCGCAAAGATCAGCCAGGCAGCCGTTGTGTGGAGCTGCAGGCGATGGGCGAGATAGGAAACAAGTATTTTGCATCAGTGTTTACTGTGAAGAAATACGTGGGAGATATAGAATGTGGGGAAATAAATGGTGATATCTTGAAAAATGTCCATATTACAGAGGAGGAGGTGCTCAATGAGTGGCTATGGAGCTGGTGCCCTGGGAAAAGGAAACACATTTTTTGGATCATTGTGGCCTCCTCTGGAGTAGAGTTGACCTGCATAAGAAGGATGGATTGTACCTGAATTGAAAGGTATCTAATATCCAGGCAGGGAGCTTTGTTAGTGATACTTGGAAGGCATTAAACCAGTGAGGGAGTGGGTGTAAACCCAAGAAGATAGTGAGGAAAGAGGTATGTCTGAGGCTGGTGCAGGTATGGGCAAGGCACAGAATGTAGTCGGACTGAGCATTTGCACTGCATTTACTTCAGTGCAAGATGCCTGACAGGGAAGGCAGATGAACTTAGGGTATGGTTTTGAACATGACACTGGGATATTATAGCAATTACACAGGCATCACTCTGGTGGATAGGATTGGCAGCTTAATGTTCCAGAGTATAGATGCTATAGGAAGAATAGAAAGTGGGACGAGAGGTGGGGGTGTGGCATTTTTGATTCGGGATAGCATGTTTTTGCTTAGGGAGGATATTCCTGGGAGTACGCCCAGTGAAGTTCTTTAGGTGGAACTGGGAAATAAAAAAGGGATGATCACCTTATTGTGGTATTCTGCATGGGTTTCGTCTGGGTCCTCTGGTTTCCTCCCACAGTCCAAAGATGTGCAGGTTTGGTGGATTATCCAGTCTCAATTGTCCACAGTGTTCAGGGATGTGTAGGTTGGGTGGATTATCCAGGCTGAATTGCCCACAGTGTTCAGGGATGTGCAGGTTGGGTGGATTATCCAGGCTGAATTGCCCATAGTGTTCAGGGATGCGCAGGTTGGGTAGATTATCCAGGCTGGATTGCCCATAATGTTCAGGGATATGCAGGTTGGGTGGATTATCCAGGCTGGATTGCCCATAATGTTCAGGGATGTGCAGGTTGGGTGGCCCTGGGAAATGCAATGTTACAGAGGGCGGTTAGGAGGCTCTCAGGGTCAGTATCAATGTGATGGGCTGAATGACCTGCTTTCACACTGTTGGGATTCTCTGGTAATTTTAAAATAGTTACAGAAAATAATAGACCAGATCTACAAGTTAAGGTTCTGAATTGGACAAAGTCCAATTTTGATGGCACAAGGCAAGAACTTTCACCTGGCCCCTCAAGCCTGCTCTACCATTCAATAAGATCAAGGCTGACCTTTTCAGGGCCTCAGCTCCACTTTCCTGCTCTCCCACCATAACCCTTAATTCCTCTCCTGTTCATATATTTACATTTTGCCTTAAAGGCATTCAAGTTGATAACATCAAATGCTGCACTCGGCAGGGAACGCCACAGATGCACAACCCTTCAGCTGAAGAAGCTCCTCCTGAACTCAGTCCCACATCTGCTCCTCCTTATTTTGAGGTAATGCTCTGTAGTTTGACCTGCCCCCCGGGGAAATAGCCTCCCTGCTTCTGTCTTATCTACTACCTTCATAATTTTATTTGTTTCCTCTCCAACCTCCCATTCTTCTAAATTACAATGAGTATAGAACCAATTTTCTCAATCTCTCCACATACGCCAACCCTCTCAACTCCCAACTCAAACTAGTGACCCTCCTCTGTACTCCCTCCAGTGTCAGTACATCCTTGCTAATGTAAGGAGACCAAACCTGTACACAGTACTCCAGGTGTGGCCTCCCCAGCACCCTGTACAGCTGCAGCATAACCATCCCTCTAGCAATGAAGGACAATATTCCCTTCACTGCCTTAATGACCTGCTGTACCTGCAAACCAGCTTCCTGTGATTCATGCACAAGGACACCCAGCTCCCTCTGCACAGCAGCGTGCTGCATGTTTTCACCATTTCAGCAGCCCTTTGTCTGGCAACGTATCGAATACCTTCTGGAAATCCAGGTGCACCACCTCTACCGAGTCCGCCTTGTCCAAAGTGCTCGTCATATCCTGAAATAATTCCAGGAAATCCATTAAACGTGACCTGCCTTTCATGGATCCATGCTGTGTCTGCGAAATGAGACAATTTCTCCCCACATATCTCACCACTACTTCCTTGAGAGATTCAAGCATTTTCTCCACTACAGAAGTTAAGCTAACGGGTCCTTTTTGAAAAATAGTGGCACCACATTTGCAGCTTCCAGTCTGTCCAAACCATCCCAGAATCCAACAAATGTCAGTGAATTTTCACTAGTCTAATTGTTATTCCACCCCCCCCCCCCCACCATCCCCCATCTCCTTTAGTCCCTGGGATGCAATCCATCAGGGCCAGGAGACCCATCTACCTTGAGGCTGTTATCTTTCCCAACATTGCCTCTTTACTGGGAATGATTGCTTCTCTGCCATTACCTCCATAGGCCTGCGACAATGGGAGTATATAGACAGTATGTTACTGTTATGGCCAAGGCTGGGAGGTGCAGAGAATGCTGCCTGTCGAAAGAAATTGAGGACCTGGTCAAGAAAAAGAAGGAGGTATATGGCAGGTACAGAGAGCTGTGTTTGTGTGAATCCCTAGAGGAGTATAGGGGCAGTAGGAGTATACTCGCGGTAAACCAGGAGGGCAAAAAGGGGACATGAGCTAGCTTTAGGAAATGGGTTTAAGGAGAATCCAAAGTGATTGTACAAACACACTGTGGACAAACGAGTAACCAGGCAGAGAATAGGCACCCACAAACATCAAGGCTGTCTGTGGAACCGCAGGAGTGAGAGAGATTCTGTATGAGCGGAGAGGTTTTACAAACAAAATGTGCACATCGGAAAACACACATTTGAACGTCCCAGTCTCGTGTTTTCAATAGACGGGGAATTGCCTCAGTGTGGCTGCAGGCATGAGTGCGTGCCGCCATCTTTATTTGGGGCTAGAATTCAATGGACACGTGCAGAGCCGCCAGCTTTGTAGGGGGCAAGGTGCAGCCAGGCGCATGTGCAGCCTTTCTCTGGTGCAGAGTCATTGGGCAGGATTGACACAGAGCACATTCACACTTGGAGAAATGGATGTTTATTTCTGGATTTGTTTCGTCATTAGTTTAAATGATTTGGTATCGTAAATGAGTTTGCAAGTCATACAAAATTGGAGATATTGTGGATAATGAAGAAGGTTACCTCAGATTACAATGAGATATTGATCGGATGGGGTTTAATTTAGATAAATGTGAGGTGCTGCATTTTGGAAAATCAAATCAGGGCAGGACGTATACACTGAATGGCAAGGCCCTGGAGACGTTTGCGGAACAAAGAGACCTTGGACTGCAGGTTCATAGTTCCTTGCAAGTCAAGTTACAGGTAGATAGGATGATGAAGAAGGTATTCAGTATATTTTCCTTTATTGATTCGAGCGTTGAGTATAAGATGTGGTAGGCTATGTTGCTGTGCAGGACATTTGTTAGAATATTATGTGCAATTCTGGCCTGCCTCCTATCAGAAGAGTGCAGTGAAACTTGAAATGTTTCAAAAAAGGATGCTGTTAGGGTTGGAGGATTTGAGGTTGGAGGCTGGGGCTGTTTTTCCTGGAGTGTCATAGGCTGAGCAGTGATGTTATGGAGGTTTATACAATCATGAGTGCCATGAATAGACTCAATGAACAAGGTGTTTTCCCTGGAGTGGTGGTGTCCAGAAGTAGAGGGCATTGCTTTATGGTGAATGGATAAAATTTCAAAGGGGCCTCAAGGACAACTCTTTCAGGCAGTGGGTGGAATAAGCTGCCAGAGGAAGTGGTGGAGGCTAGTACAATTAAAACAATTAAGGCATCTAAATAGACACATGATATGATTTGGAAGCGTTTACAGGGATATGGGCCAAGTGCTGGCAAATGGAAATAGATTAGGATCGGATACCTGGTTGGCATGGATGAGTTAGACCGAAGGGTCTGTGTCGGTGCTATACATCTCTCTGGCTGTGGGATCATAACAGCTTATACTGCTCTGCTTCATCTCTGGGCTCCCTCATGACCACTTTGTCAATATCTAGCTTCCTCAGTCTCGAAAAATGAGTGTATTTTTGGTCTGTTTAGTATTTTACTATTACTTTTATAGGCATTTTTGTAAGTTAATTTTTCACTGCAGCCCAGCTCCTGACCATGTGCTGCTTATTAATATTTTTCTGGAAAATCTTTGACAGTCAAGAATTCTTTTTTCCAATAAGCAAGTGTATTTTCCTTCCATTTCTAACTATCAAATTCTGTACCATTTTCATTCCCTGTAATCCGTTTTGCACTCCCTGAAACATCAACTGTGTTTCTCCTTCCACAGATACCAGTGATTAATGCCAAAGCGCTGTTGCCTGGGGAGAGGGTGATGTTTGACTTTCTTGTACAGCTGCAGTTTGTGTGGTGAAGGTGCTCCCACAATGTGGTTGGGTAAGAGACATTACAGAGTATTCATTACTGCAACAGTGATGATTTGAACATAATGTCCAAATCAAGAATAGTTGTAGTTTTTTATCCTGCTTATAATTTCACAAAAATATTATTGGGAACTTTAGACATCAGGCCAGAGAAGGATATGATTAGGTCAGGTGACCAAAAGCATTGCCAAATAAGCAGGTTTTGAGGAATGTCTTAAAGGAGGAAAGCAGACCTGTGAGGTTTTGGCTGGGAATTTCAGGCCTTGTTGCTTTTGTAACTGTAAAAGCAGCCTCACAGGTGAGGTAATGAAATAACAGATCATTGGGAGTCTCGAACAGAATGGGTTGTCGAGGTCTCGAAGGGTGTGAGATACAGCGAGCTAGTGATGGTCACAACCAGGAATTACATCAAGGGTGAGAATTTTAAATTGAGGGATGTGGGCGGGATGCTGGCAGCTGAGACTAGATTGGGTTGGGATATCTGGTCGGCATGGACGGGTTGGATTGAAGAGTCTGTTTCCATGCTGTACATCTCTGTGGCTCTATGTTGTTGATTATGAAGAGCAGCCTTTTGATGGATCAACAAGTTTTGGTACGAGGGAGTGCTTGGGGAGCAGAGATTTAGTTTTTCTTGAGATTACAGGAGGTTGAATGTGGGAAGCTGGCGAGGAGTGTGTTTGTATGAGGAAGTTTGGAGATAACACAAGGTGGATGAGAGTATGTGAGCTGAGATGAGGGTGGAATCAGCTAGAAATAGTGGTGTTGGAGTGGGACTGGGCTGTCCCCCTCACCTCACCTCTGTGATTCAGCTGGTTGTCAAGTTGTGAATCCGGGCAGTAGCACAATCAGCAGCTGAGTGGCCCTGGTGAAGCCTAAAATGAGTGTCACTCAGCTGGCTGTTGCTGAGCAGCTGCTGCTTGGTAGCCCTGTTGATGACATCTTCCATCACTTTACTGCTGATCGAGTTGGACTGATGGAGGGAAATTGCCTGGGTTGGATTTGCCCTTTGTTTTTGTGTTGTACATGCCTGGGCAATGTTCCACATTGTCGGTAGATGTCAGTGCTGGAGTGGTACTTGGCTTGGTGGGTGGCAAGTTCTGGAGCACAAGCTATCAGTGTTATTGCCAGAATATTGGCAGGGCCCATAGCTTTTGCACTACTTAACCATTTCTTGATGTTATTCTGTGATGTTGGAAACCACTGGAGAAGGCTGAGATGGATCATCCCACTTTGCACTTCTGGCTGCAGATTGCTGCAAATGCTGTTGTCTTATCTGGTGCATGGATGTGTGATGCCCCTCCATCAGTAAGGGTGGGGATACCTGTGATGCTTCCTCCATTGAGTTGTTTAACGATCCATCATCGTTCAGAACTGGGTGTGGCAGATCTGCAGAGCTCTGATCTGACCCATTGATTGTGGGACTTAGCATCAGCAGCAAGCAACAGAGCTGTTTGAATTGCAGATGGTCCTGTTTGCTAGCTTCACCAGGTTGGCACTTCAGTTTTAGGTATGCCTGGTGCTGCTCTTGGCCTGCCCTCCTTTACTGCCCATTGTGATGGGTGAGTGCGTGATTTACAAACCCATGAGATTACAGATTGTGCTGGAGTACAGTTCTGCTGCTGTTGATGTCCCACAGTGCCTCAGAGAAATCTAGTTTGAGATCCTACGTCTCTTCAAAGTCTGTCCCATTTAGAACGGTGATAGTGTCACTCGACACAATGCAGGTTTTTCTCAACTTTAAGCCAAGACTTGTGTCTCCAAAAGGAATGTGTGATGGTCGCTCTTACCGATACTATCATGGATGGATGTATCTGCTCCTGGTCAATTCATAACAATGAGATCAAGTATGTTTTTTCCTGTAGTTGGTTCCCTCACCATCCACTGCAGACTCAGTTGAGCAGCTATATCCTTTAGGACCTGACCAGCTCAGCCAGTAATTCTGTTGCAGAGCTAGTTTCGATTGTGGACATTGAAATCCTGTACCTAGAGTACGTTTGACACCATTTTACTTCCTCAGTGCTTCCTCCAAATGTTGTTCAATATGAAAGAGAAGTGATCCATCAGCCAAGGGAGGACGGTACGTGGTAATCAGCAGGAGCCATGTAACTTCCTGGTCTCTGGAGTCAATGCTGAGTACTCCGAGGACAAATCCTCCCTGTCTGTGCCACCACCTCTGCCTGGTCTGTCCTGCTTGTGGGACCGGACATTTTCAGAGATTTCAGGAGAAAGTGAAGAGTGCAGATGCTGGAGATCAGAGTCGAGAGTGTGGTGCTGGAAAAGCACAGCAGGTCAGGCTGATGAAGGGCTTAGGCGTGAAACGTTGATTCTCCTTCTCCTCGGATGCTGCCTGACCTGTTGTGCTTTTCCACCACCACAATCTCAATATCTTGGGATGGTGATGGTGGTGCCTGGTCTTTGTCTGTAAGGGTTGATTTCATGAGTATGAGTATGTCAAGCTGTTCCTTGATTTATCTGTGAGACAGCTCTGCACACTTTGGCAGCAAACTCCAGATGTTAGTCTGGAGGACATTGCACCATTGAGAGGGCTGATTCTGTGGTTGTATTTTCTGGTGCCTTGTTAGGTGCCGAGTGGCCCATCCAGTTTCATTCCTTTGTTGAGACTTTGCAGTGATGAATACAGTGAGTAGCTGGCTGGGCCACTGTCAGGTTGGCAGGATTTTTTTCGCCATTGACAATGGTTCCATGGAAATCAGGAGATTCCTAATTCCAGTTATTTTTTTCTTGAATTCAGAATCCGCCATCTGCCAAGATGGGATTCGAACCAGGACTTCAGTCGTTTGTTTTAATATTTTGGATAAAAGTTAAATACATTAGGTTTGTTCACTCACTTTAAATATCACTTCCCCATGTTTTGTTTCTTTGTGAAACACTGTCCATCATCCTGTCTCCTCCATCCTTCCCTCCAACAACAAGAGCTTGGAACGCATGGAGTTTCTCTGTCACTAAGCCTGAGACAATCCGACCTGCTGCTTCCCTCCCTCCCACTAGCCCGCCGACCCAAACTGCCTCACATGGTGTTCCCGGTTTTTGTCCGAAACGTTAATCTTTCTCCAATCTCTTGTCACGCCTTATCAGAGCTCATCTTGAACCGTGACCCTAATTTCACTAAACTATAGACTTTCCAACTATCTTTCCTCCTCGTCCTCCTCATCAGCCCCCTCTGTTTTTTCTGGTTATGTCTTTCTCTCCCAAAGTCCTGCTCCATCTCCACTCTCCCTTTCCTTTCTGAGTTCCTTGCATTTGGTGTCCTTGGTCCCTTCTGTATCTCACGTACATACTGCCAGGAGGTGACATTGTGCAAAAGCACCATGTTGGGTTTCACATGTACACAGACGATGCCCAGCTCTCCCTCCCCATCATCCCTCTCCATTAATCCACTATTACTCAGTTATCAAACTGCTGACCACATTCCCACGACTCGATTAAGTGCAGTTTCCTCCAATGAAACATTGTAATGGTTAAACCCATTGCCTGACAAATTCCTTTCCCTTACTGCTGAGCCTCTCCCTCTCACTGGGAACTATGCAGCAGAACTACACTCTTCACAATATAGTTGTTATATCTGACGCAAAGCTGACCTTCTGATCAGACACCTACACAATCCCAAACTCCAGGAATTCCAATCTCTTAAACGTTGCTTGTCGTCTCCTCACCCCAGCTCCATTGCTACTGAAACCCCTTACCCGTGTCTGTGTTGCCTTAAACTTGTTGAATCCAAAACAGAACCCTTGATTCTGTGACTGACTCAGAATCTGGTTTCAAACTCCCCCCTCTGTATTTACCCTCAGACACATCAGTATTTATTCTGTCAAACCCCTTCAGAATCTGATGGTGCGGTCTTATTGTAGGTGCTGGAAATGGCAGAGGATGATGTGTTGTATCTGGGTGGACGGTAAGGACTTGGAGGGGTGTTCTATCCTTGTTGCAGTTGCAGGTGTGGGTTTCAAAGACAGAGGTGCGGGAAGTGGAGAAGACATAGTGGATGGTATTGATCACAAGGGAGGGGAAATTGCAGTCCTTGAAATATGGGGCCATTTGGTATGTTCTGGCTTCATTGTCTCATGCTTACTGCAGTATTCCAGAGATGTTGGCCAGGGAACAGGTTCGTGTGTTAAAGTGGCAGGCAGCTGGAAGCTCGGGGTCTGTTTTTGCAGCAGAACGTAGATCATCAGTCGCCATTTCCGCCACCTCCACTGAGATGCTGCCAGACACAGGTTCCTGTCCCCACCATTAACAGCTATGCACCCTCCCAGCCAGATCGTAATCCACTCCTTTATCTTTCCAAATGTTCCGGTCTCTCTCTGGGTTCTGTCCCTGCCTATTATTTACTCTTTCACCCCTATCTCCTGCAGTACAAAGATTTGCAGGTTAGTTGAATTGCCCAAGCTAAATTTCCCATAATGCTCAGGGATGTGTAGGTTAGGTGCATTAGTCAGGAGAAATATACAGTAATAGGGTCGGGGAATGGGTCTGGGTGGGATACCATTCGGAGGGACGCGGTGGAACTTTTGGGCCCAATGGCCCGTTTCCATGCTGTCAGGATTCTAATTCTCCCAGCTCCCATCGGTTCTGAGGAAGGGCCACTGGACAGATTCCTGTTCCCAGATGCTGCCAGACCTGCTGAGCTTTCCCAGCTCCTCCTGCTTGTTGTTCCTGATTGACATCATCCATCCACCTTCCGGGTTTGATTCAGGCAGGGGGAGGATCCCACCACTGACCTCACAATGGGGTCCAGCTGATTGATGGCAGCTTCGGACCAATAGGAAAAGGTGGTGGAACTGGTGGACGAAGTGGAACCATTTGGTCATCCAAACAATGGGAGTGAATGAGGGGTGTGGCCAGTGTGATGACACGTCACCAGTAACTCAGCCTGTGCAGTGTCACGTGACTCGGCCGTTGGTGAATGTGGGAGACGGATGGGGCGGGTGTGTACGATTTGAAGAGAGTTATTTACACATCAAGCACATACCAAGAAATAAGTATGTCTTTATATTCTTCCTGGCCTGACTGTGAGTTTTATTTAGTGAATTCATTTCATAGGATATTAAATCAGAATAATTGAGGCTGGGATCTCAAAAGCAAGTTTTTACAGTCAATGGAGTCATCAGGATCTGAATATCATTGGCATTTAACTGTGGAAGGAGAAAGGTTTGTTCTGTTTGTGGGAAAATATCTTCAATATTTTTGTTAACCAGAAAGATGTACAAATTCGTGGTTGGATCACCCTTTGGATGTGCCCTGTGTTCTGGGCCCTGCAGCTGAGGAAGGAGATGTTGCCCTGAGAGGGAGCACAGATTTATCCAAATTACACCTAATCGCTTTGTCAGAACTCTCAGATTTAGACCCAATCATGATAACCTGTAAACTTCATATTTTCAGTTACCTGCAAACTACCCATTAAAAATCCTTTTGGACTCAAATTCCAGTATCTTTTCACGTGGAATGTTCCAGAGTCTGACAACCTTGTGTTCATTCAGAAACTGCTGAAGTCCATGTTGACTCTGGGGTTACAAAGGGCTGATTGAAAGATGAGATGCTGTCCCTGAGCTCCCATTGAGATGCATTGGAACAGTACAGGAGGCTGGGGCAGTGTAGGGGTGAGCAGGCAATGACAATGACAGGGCTGCACTGTGAGGGCTGCTTGGCTCAATGAGAGTGTTTTGGAGTTGGGTGTAAACAGGGCGAGGAGAGACAGGGAGAAGGTGAAGCTGAAACTCAGTTTTAGTTCAGGAAACAGACAGTTTTTCAATGATTCCTACGGAGTATTTGTAAAGTGTTTAATGTATTTTTCCTCAGGGCAGTTGAGAGTTAACCACATTGCTCTGGGTCTGGAGTCACATGTAGGCCAGACCAGGTGAGAATGACAGTTTGCTTCCCTACAGGACATGAGTGAACCAGATGGGTTTTCTGACAATCGACAATAGTTTCAAGGTCATCATTCGATTTTTCACGCTAGATTGTATTGGATTCTGATGTCCGCACAGCCATGTTGGGATTCTAACCCTAATCCTCGGAACATTGCATATGTAACTCATCTGGCAGGAATACCATTAAGCCATTGCCTCCCCTTTTTAGCAATGATTAAAAGAAAGTTCCATCATTCTACGTATACAATGTGAGATATAATACTGCAACGACCATGTGTCGGCTTCTCCAAAAGGTCAATCAACAGAAATTTGTTTGGGGGCGAAATATTTCACTTTTTTGGGGGTGGGGGGTGGGGTTTATTAAACAAAAATGAATACAAATAAAAATCTGATGCCACAGACATGTGATTTCTGAAGCCGGAGAGGGATTACAGAGACAGGGAGGGTTGTGGGGCCAGAGGGGGACTGTTGTCCAAACATCACCTGTGGTTTACATGGACTGCAGCATTTCAGGGAGGCGGTTAACCACCACTTTCTCCAAGAGAAGTGAAGGTGGCTAATAAATACTGGTCTGGGCAGCAAAGGCAACCCCCAGTGAATAAAACCAAGCAGTGACCTCTCTGAGCTGACTTGCTGTGAAGTCAAAAATCTCTCTGGAAATGAAGTGGGCAGAGAAGAGAAACAGTGACATTTCACAGCTGCCCTCAGAGAGACCTCACCCTTGGAAGTACTCCAAGCCGGGGATCAGCTCAGTGAGTTTCAGTCTCTTCAAATATCAATCTTAGTCGGTTTTATTTTATTAAATCTACAATAGTGAGTAAGATGAGGATTTCTTTTTAATGTCCTACAGACTCTTGGTTAAATGTTTAAGATATGAAATGTAAGCATTGCTATTCTCGGGCAGTATTTTTCGAGCAGTTAGACTGTGTCTTTGTCATGGTCTGTAAGTTGTTAAGGCAGAGAGATGGCCTGTTGTAGAGTGGCGTGCTGTTCCTGTCGGATGTGGGAGATTAGGGAGAGTTTCAATGATCCTGATGATTATGTCTGCAGGAAATGTGATTGAAAATCCTATTGGAACGCATGGATTGGTGGAGGAGTGATTAAAGACAGCGAGGAATTGACAGGAGCCGGGGGTGTGATAGGTGGCAGTCTTAGGAATGCAGGATACTGCTGTTACAGTCAGGTAGATGGGTTACCTCCAGGAAAGCTCGGAGGGCTAGGCAGGTACTACAGGAGTCTCCTGTGGCTATCCCCATCTCAGATAAGTATACTGTTTTGAAAAATGTAGGTTGTAATAGACTTTCAGGGGAATGTAGCACTGACAGCCAAGTTACTGGTACTGACACTGGCTTCTAACATAATGTGAGGTATGTCCAGTTCCACACGATCGATGGTGATAGAGGACTCTCTAGTCAGGGGCACAGTCTGCTGTTTCTGCAGTTGACAGTGAGACATCAGAATGGGGTGGTGCTGCCCTGGTGTCAGTGTCAAGGATGTCTCTCAGAGGGAGCAGAATATTCTCAAAAGAGAAAATAACTAGTGGGAGGTCATTGTACATTGGTATCAATGGCATAGGAATGGGAAAGCATGGGGTCCTGACGAGCAGGGAGATTTGCTAGTGCCACTCGGGAGGCATTAAACCAGTGAGGGAGTTGGGGTAAACCTAAAGAGGTAGTGAGAAAAGAGGTGAGTCTGAGGCTGGTACTGTTCACTGGTCAGACTGTCAAGGTAGGCAAGAGCAAGTCACAGAATGAGGTGGGACGGACCAGTTGCATTGCATTTATTTCAGTGCAAGAGACCTGACAGGTCAGGCAGGTGGGCTCAGGGTCTGGGTTTGAACATGTGACTGGGATATTACAGCAATTACAGAGGCATCACTCGGGGATGAATAGGACTAGCAGCTTAAAGTTCCAGGGTATAGATGTTATAGCAAGGATAGAAAGGGACCAACAGAGCAGGGAGAGAGGTGTTTTTGATTCGGGATAACATTATAGCTGGGCTTCGGGAGGATATTCCTGGGAGTACATCCAGGCAAGTTAATTGGTTGGTACTGAGAAATAAGAAAGGGATGACCATCTTACTGGGATTGTATTATGGACTCTCTCCCAATAGTCAGCAGGGAATTGAGACACAATTTTACCAGGAGACCTCAGTTAGCTGTAAGAATAATATGGATGCAATGATAAGTGGTTTTAACTTTACCAACAGAGCCTCGGAGAGCTGTAGTGTAAAGGACTTGGATGGAAATGTATTTGTTCAGTGTGTACGAGAACATTTCTGATTCAGTTTGTAGGATGTACCTACGAGAGAAGGAACAAAACCTGACCTGTTTTCTTTATTCATTCACAGGATGAGGCTGTCACTGTCTCGGCCAGCATTTATTGCTGCGTTTACCCAGTGGGCAGTTAAGAGTCAACCACGTTGCTATAGGTCTGGAGTCCCATGCAGACCAGACCAGGTAAGGATGGCATTTTCCTTCCCTAAAGGTCATGAGTGAACCATATTGGTTTTTCCAACAATTGACAATGGATTCCTGTCGTCACTAGATTATTTTTTCCAGGTATTTATTGAATTCACGTTCCAAAATCTGCCGTGATGGGATTCAAACCCTTGTCCCCAGAACGTTATCTGGGTCTCTGAATTAACTGTCTAGTGATAATTTCACTCCATCATCGCTGCCTCTTAGAAAATTAGGCAGGATGAGTGACTGAGGTATTAGTGGGGCAGCTCATCAGCACCAAAGATCCCAAAGTATTGTGGCTCAGTGGTTAGTGCGACTTCCTCAGCACCAGGGACCTGGGTTTGATTCCGGCCTCCGGCGACTGTCTGTGTTGGAGTTGGCACATTCTCCCCAGTGTCTGTGAGGATTTCCTTCGGGTGTTCCAGTTTGCTCCCACAGTCCAAAGATGTGTAGGTTAGTTGGATGAACCATGTTAAATTTCCGATAATGTCTAGATGCAGTATGTGAGGTTTTGGGATGTGCAGGCAAATCTCTGCCTGATGTGAAAAGATCCTTTTGGGGTCTTGGACAGAGGTCAGAGGGAGGTGTAGCCACATGTTTTACATCTCCCGTGGCGGTAAGGGAGGGACAAGGGTGTGGAGCGTGGGTTGGTGGGAGAGTGTGGACTGAACGAGGAAGGCGCAGCGGGACAGAAATGATCAGACAGAGTCAATGTGGCTTTGTACATGCACAATTGGGTCTCACTAACTTAAGTGAGTGTTTTGAAGTGACAAAGAAAATTGATTAAGGCAGGCAGTGAATGCTGTTTATATGGGCATTCAACAAGGTTCCACAAAGCAGACTGGTTAGCAGTGTTAGATAACATGGAATGCAGAGAGAGCAAGCCATTCCAAAACTGCCTTGAAGGTAGGAGACAGAGGATGATGGAGGGTTGCTTTGCGGACTGGAGGCCTGTGAGCAGCAGTGTGCTGCAAGGCTGGATATTGGGCCCTTAAATAAATTACTTGGATGTGAATATAGGAGGTATGGTCAGTAGGTTTACAGAAGACACCAAAATTGGAGGTGTCATGGAAAGTGAAGAAGGTTAGCTCAGAATACAACAGGATCTTGATCAGATGGGCCATTGGAGCAAGGGATGGCAGACGGAGTTCAATTTAGATAAATGTGAGCTGTTGTATTTTGGAAAGGCATATCAGGGCAGGACTTGTGCATTTAATGGTAATGTTCTGGGGAGCGTTGCTGAACAAAGAGACCTTGGAATGCAGTTTCATAGTTCCTTGAAAGTAGAGTCCCAGGTAGGCGGGGTAGTGAATGCAGCATTTGGTACGCTCCCCGTTATTGGTCAATGCATTGAATGCAGCCATTGTGACGTCATGGACATTGATCACAGCTCTTCTGGAATTCTGTTTTCAGTTCCAATCTCCCTGTTCTTGGAATAATGTTGAGAAACTTGAAAGGGTTCAGAAAACATTTGCAAGGACTTTCCCGGGAATGGACGGTTTGAGCTATTGGGAAAGGCTGAATAGGCTGGGACTATTTTCCCTGGAGAGTTGGAGGCTGAGAGGTGGTCTTAAAATCATGAAGGGCACGGATAAGGTGAACAGTCAGGGACTTTTTCCCAAGTTTGGTAGGTCCAGAACTAGAGTGTACAGGCTTACGGTGAGAGGGAAAAGATTTAAAAGGGATCTAAGGGGCATCTTATTCATGTTGAGGGCATTGCATATAAGGAATGAACTGCAAGAGGAAGGGGTGGAGGCTAGTACAATTACAGCATTTAAAAGGCATCTGATTGGGTACATGAAGAGGGAGGTTTTAGAGGGATAAGGGTGAACCGCTGGCAAATGGAACTCCATTAACGCTCTCCGTTATTGGTCAATGCATTGAATACAGAAACTGGGACGTCATATTGTGGCTGAACAGGACGTTGATTAAGCCATTTCTGGAATTCTGTTTTCAGTTTGAATTTCCCTGTTCTGGGAAGGATGTTGTGAAATTTTAAAGGTTTGGACAAGATTTACAAAAACGTTGCCATGATTAGAGGATTTGGGCTACAGGCTGAATAGGCTGGGGCTATTTTCGCTGGAGAGTCAAAGACTGAGAGGTGACTTCATGGAGATTTATAAAATCACGAGGGGCATGGATAAGGTGAGCAGCCGGGGTCCTATTTCCTCAGGTTAGGATGGTCCAAAACTGGAGCACCTGGGTTTAAGTTGAGAGGGCAAAGATTTAAAAGGATCTAAGTGGCAACGTTATCAAGCTGAGTGTGGTATGTGTATGGGATGAAGTAATGGAGGCTGAAAAATCCCAACATTTAAAAGGCTTCCAATTGGGTACATGAATAGAAACGGTTTTGATGGACATAGACTAATAGCTGGTAAATGGGAATCCATTAGTTTAGGATTCCTCGTTGGCACGGACGAATTGGACCGAAGGTCTGTTTCTTTGATGTTAATAAATTAAGATGCGTTCCCCTATTTTGTGGAGTGCTAGCTGAAGCACAGATTATTATCCTTGGAGCTGAGAAGGTGAAGCAGTGATTTCGACCTGGTGCAGATTTGGTTCCAAGATCTTGAATTTGCAGACAGAGAAAGGAATTGTTAACACTGTCACAATTTTTAGTAACTACTTTCAAGTAATTGGCAAATAATACAATGTGAAAATGTGAATACTATTTACTCAGTAAGTTCTGAGCATCTGGAACAGTCTGAATGACACAGATTCAGCAGGTATTCTGAAACAGACTTGGAATTTTACTTTTTAAGGAAAGATTTGGGGGGATATGGGCACATGGGAGGGGACTTGGGACAGATTTGCAGCATCTCCAGAGGGGGAGAGTACAGCCCCAATGGGCTGAATAGCCCCCAGGCTCTGTGATCCTGCCCCATTCACTGTGACTGATGAAGCTCATCCCAGGGCAGAGAGAGGGATTAGCCCTCCACTCTCATGACCATCGTGCCCGGCTGATTGACGGCAGCTCCAGACCAATGGGAGGAGAGTCTGTGTGGTCCTGCAGCCAATGGGAGTGAATGAGGGGTGTGGCCAGCAAGACAACACCTGTCCATGAGCGGTGCAGGTGCAGTGTCACTGTTTGGGGATGGGAGAGACAGCAGAGACTGGGACAGACGCTGTTGGACCTGAATTACAAATCCTGGTAAATTAAAACCAAAAGAACTGCGAAAGATGTAAATTAGAAACAACAACGAGGAGGTATTGAAAAAGAGAAATCAGAGTTAAAGTTTAAGATCCGGTGTCCCTTCCACAGAACAGATGTTGTTGAGGAAAAAAAAGTCAGTTTATTTGCAAAAGATAGTGTGGGGAGAGGATAAAAGGAGTAAAGGATAGATGGGGATAGAGTGAGAAGAACGGTTGGATAAAGGATAACGATCTGACTGGGGGAAGGTGACTAGCTGTTAATGGAGACTGTTAGTGGCTAACCATAGGTAGTGTGTAATGGCAGGCTGTGAGAACACACTGGTGTGTAGGGTAGGGGGCTACGACATGAGGTTGTTAACCTATGGTTACGCACTAACTGTCCCCATTGTAAGCTGTTGCACACCTATATCACTCCACAATTGGAGCTGCTGAGGACACAAACCTTTGGAATATCCTCCCTAACCCCCTCTGTTCACCTTAAAGATGTATCTAAAAATCGTTCTCTTTAATCAACGTTTACATTGTGAAGCATTTTAGGAGATTTCTCAATGTGAAAGGCTCCATACAATGCAGGTAGTTGTTGTTATTGTCTGACATCAGGAGAAACAGGGATGAGCCCTCTCTCTCTCTTACACCTGATGAACAGCAGCAAAAGCAGGAAGCACTGAGCATGCTCCAGCCCACAATGGGCCTCGGATTCTTGATGTCAGTGGGGGAACGGGGGCTAGAGGTGCTATTTGTTCCTTCAACCAATCGGAGTGAATGAGGGGCGGGACAATACTCAAACATGTGATAAACTTCACTGACAGCACAGTGTTGTTGTGGCCAAGGCATTGGAAATGTGTGAAGGTGCAGGGCAGGAGGAAGGAAAGACATATTGACCAGGAAGAGAAGGAAATTTTCATGGTATGGAATGAGAGGTTTTACAGAACTTAGTGCACATTGTAAAACACAAAGTTGAAAATACAAATTCTGCACCATTTTCCCTCCCTATAATGCATTTTACACTCCCTGAAATATCAACTGTGTGTTTCTCTCTCCACAGATACCAGTGATCAGTGCCAAAGCCCCATTGCGTGCGGAGAAGGTGATGTTTGACTTCCTGTACAACTGCAATTCGTGTGGTGAAGGTGCTCCCACAATGTGGCTGGGTAAGAGCTGTTTTATATATATATTCACTCAGCGACAGTGAAGAGTTGACAATGTGTGTGCAAATCAAAAACAGTTTGTTTTTTTTATCATGTTTATAATTCCACAGAAATACTATTGAGAGCTTCTGACATAAGGCCACAGATAGGGATATTAGGTCAGGTGATCAAAAGCATTGCCAAATAAACAGGTTTTCAGGAATACCTTAAAGGAGGAAAGCAGGCCTGAGAGGGTAAGGGAGGGAATTCCAGACCTGTGATTTGGTGAGGGGGAGTGATGAGGAAGCGGCGCAGTACAACTCCAAAGACACTATTTCTTCATTAGTGACGTCACCCAACTCCACCTTAGTCTCAGCTCATTTACTGAAATACTCGTCCATCCCTGTGTTACCTCCAGACTTCGTTATAAAACACACTCTTGGCCAGCCTCCCACATTCAACGTACATGCAATCTCAAGAGTATCTAAAACCCTACTGTCCAAGTGCTCACTTGTACCAAAACTTGTTGATCCATCAACAAGCAACAATTTAAAATTCTCCCAGCTGTCCCTGCCTCAGCCTCCAAACAGAACCTTCCTGTAGTTTCTCTCCTGTCAAAGTCTCCCATTGCTCAGTTTGTGCAGGGTCCCGTCCTGCTGCTGCACTGCTCCTGTCGCTCACTGACCTGTCCATTCCCCCAGTGTTGTCCACATTCATTCATTGTTTACAATCTCATTACCCCAGTTCTCCAGCTCCGCCCCTTCCCGTCCATAGAGACGGCTCAATGATTAGCACTGCTGCCACACAGCACCAGGTACTCCGGTTCGATTCCGGCCAAACCCGGAGTTTGTGCATTCTCCCTGTGTCTGAGCGGGTTTCCTCCGAGTGCTCTGGTTTCTGCCCACAATCTCAAAGATGGGCAGGACAGGTGAATTGGCCATTTTAAATTGCCCATAGTATTAGTTACATTAGTCAGGGGTAAATATAGGGTAGGGGAATGGGTCTGTGTAAGTTACTGTTTGAAGGGTCGGTATGGACTTGTTTGGCTGAAGGGCCAGTTTCCATACTGTCGGGATTCTGATATATTGGGCAGCAGCTGCTGTCAATCTCCCGGACTCCTGTATGTTCGGGAGCACGTGCTGTAGGAGGGGAGACCAGTGTATGGGCGCAGTGCTGGCCAATTGTGGGAGTATGCAAAGTGCCTGGGAAGGAGGCTGTGGTTGTAAGGGATTAATCTGTCATAGGCATCTTCCTCCCTCTGGGAGCAGGACCCAGGGGAATGGCCCCTTTCCTGACCCCCCCTGACATGTGATCAGACTATCAGTGGTGCAGCATTTTGCAGAAAGTTATCAGAACTCTTTTGTGAAGATTCAGGGTTTTTATGGAAAGTGACAAGGATGGGCCTGCAATTCGAGTTTTAATTTGGTTCATTTTAGTAAGACGGGTTTTGGGCAGTGTGTGCAGGATGCAGTGTATGCAGGATGGTTGTCATCAGAGGATTCACCAACAACGCCCCCCCCCCCCCACCCCCCTGGTGGACTCAGAGTCAGACTCATTGATTTGGTTCTTAGTCTGCAGACAAGAGCTAGGAAACTGAATTCAAAGAGAGGAGAGAGAGTGAGAGAACTGGGTGTGGAGGGAAGGAGTGAGGAGATTGGTTTGGATTTCAGTTCACAGAAGAAAGAAATTGTTAGACTGAGAGTTAAAACTTTGGGAAACATGAGACTACAATTTAATAGTATAATTGTCGAATAAAGATCCATCCTGTATTAATATGGTGAGTTGTTTTCTCAGTTGCAGGGTACTGAAAGGGTGGATTTGTGGATGAGAAATTCAAATTGAACTTCATGTTCAGATCTGATAGTTACTTGATCCGTGCCGATCTGCATATCATTGGCGTTTTCATGTGGAAGGAAAGGTGTGTATTCTGTCCGTGGGCGAATATTCCAAATAAGTGTGTGACTGGAAAAAATACTGAGGTACAGCCAAGTCCATGTTAGCGTGGTGACTGTGGAGAAAGAGTTTGTTTGTCTTTGAAAGTCTGAAAAATCATGGCATGTTTCCCAGGAACAATTAAGCCACAGCTTTGCTTTGTAGAAGGACAATTCTTTAATTAACCATGCAACCAGAAAGACACAAGGATACCTGCACCTTGGGAAATACTATGAAAACGGGATTGTTGTAAAGGAGTTCATTCTCGATCATGGACTGTAATCCATTGGTGTTGTCACGTTGGTTCCAGCGCCGTGGGGAAATACTGGAAATATGATGAATGCAGTGTAGGTTTCAGTTATTAAACTGTAAAAAGGTCAGAACAATTTAAAAGGATGTTGTCAGGGCTCAGGGGTCTGAGTTATAGGGAGAGGTTGGACAAGCAAGGATTGTTTTGTTTAGAGCAGAGGAAACTGAGTGGGTACTGTTCTAGAAGTGTATAAGACCATGAGGGGCATGGATAAGGTGAATGCGTTCAGTCTTTTTTCCAGGGAATCAAGGACTAGAGAGCATCAGTTGAAGGTTAGTGGGGAAAGAATAAAAGGGAAGCTGAGGGGCAACTGTTTTGCACAGAGGGTGGTATATATATTGGCTGAGGTGCCAGTGGAAGTGGTTGAGGTGGGTACATTAACAACAGGTAAAAGGCATTTGGACAAATACATGGATAGGAAAGGTTCAGAAGCAGATGGGCTAAGTGCAGGGAAATGGGGTTAGTGTGGATGGACATTCTGGTCGGCATGGGCCAGTTTGGGCCAAAGGGCCTGTCTCTGCTGCAGGACTCTGACTCCAAGTATATTTACTATTTCTCCCGCTATCTCTGGGAGCACCCTGGGATGTATTCCATCAGGGCAAAGAGACTTGTCTACCTTTAGCTCCATTAGCTTGCCCAGCCCTAACGCTTTCTTGATAATGATTGTTTCTTGGTCCTCACCTTCCTCAGTCTCCTTATCAATTACTGGCATGTTCTTCGTATCCTCCACGGTGAAGACTGACTGCTGTGTACTCATATTCCTAAACCTTGCTGGATAGGAATAACTAGGTACAGAACTCTGAGAGGTCTTCTTAGAGTCTTTATTGATGAGACATGACAGTTACCTGGATAGTGTACATGCAAAACACCTCCAGGCAGCATCAGGTAACTCCCCACCTGTCCGATGTAAAGTTCCCATTCTTATACCTTTGTGGTTTGGGACTTTGAATAGAGACTCTCTCTCAGTATTATCTCCATGGCAACGGTCAGTTAGAAAGTCTAGTTCAGTTTCGCACTTTGTGGTTAAAACATACGCCCCTGTGGCTCCCTAAAGTATCTGACAGGCACTTCAGTTTCATTGGGACTGTGTATCAGGATTCTGATATGGAGGAGCCGGTGTTCGGGTGGGGTGGACAAACTTATAAATCACACAACACTAGGTTATAGTCCAACAGGTTTATTTGGAAGTACAAGCTTTTGGAGTGTGCTGTGATTTTTAACGTGATCAGGATTATCTCTATGGTAACAGTTAACTGCTTCAACAATTACAGAGGCCATATGTTCCCCACACAAGAGGTTCCCCTCTAGCAGTATAAACTGCTATTCTGGCCCTGGGGATAGCTGCTCATCACTTTCTTCCCCCAATCCCATCTAGCTTTCTGTTGATCTTTAAAGTTTATCTAATCTCCTCGTTTCTCCGTGGTCTTTGCCAATTTGTATGCCTTCTATTTCATTTTGATAGACTCCCTTATTTCCTGAGCCACCCATGGCAGATTACGCCTTTTCCTCCAGTCCTTCCTTTTCCCTGATATATACTTTTGCTGAGCACTTCGAAAAATTCCCCCGTTGTCCGTCAACTTTCCCACGGTAAAATCTTTGCTTCCAGTTTACATTAGCCAACTCCTGCCTCATCCTATTGTAGTCTCCTTTGTTTAAGCACTGGATCTTGGATTGGATTTAATCTTCCAGCTTTCTAGCTATGTTCTAAATTCAACCAGATTTATTAGAAGTCTTTTATCAGATTACGAGGTGAGGCGAAGTTTCCTGGGTGATTTTTGTTTCATTGTCAAAGACCTTGGCTTTGTATTAAAGTATAGGATAGATATTCACAAGAGTATTCTGGACGGTGTGAATGTACTACACAGTCTAAAACCATAAATCACTGTCTCCCCTCAGTTTAAAATTGCAAAATCATTATCTCCTACATGCTTCCTCACTATCTAAGTTTGGAACGCGAATCCACCTGACTATCTTGCTTTTTCCAAAATCTCCTATGGTGAAGGTGGTGAGTTTTGGATTCAGCTTTCCAGTTATTACCAGCTCCACCATTGGGCGGCACGGTGGCACAGTGGTTAGCACTGCTGCCTCACAGCGCCTGAGACCCGGGTTCAATTCCCGACTCAGGTGACAGACTGTGTTGTGTTTGCACGTTATCCCCATGTCTGCATGGGTTTGCTCCGGTTTCCTCCCACAGTCCAAAGATGTGCGGGTCAGGTGAATTGGCCATGCTAAATTGCCCGTAGTGTTAGGTAAGGGGTAAATGTGGAGTATGGGGGGGGGGGTTGCGCTTCGGCGGGTCGGTGTGGACTTGTTGGGCCGAAGGGCCTGTTTCCACACTGTTAGTCTAATCTAATCTTAATACTGTGATGATTGAGCTCACCTCGGTCTCAGCTGGATTTTCTCTTGCTCACCCTTCATTTCATTGCAAATCTGTATCTCTTCATTAAATCTGCTCATTGTCCTGGTATCCACCACATTTTGAATAGGGAATGCCACAGATTTGCAACTCATTGAGATAGGTACATTCTTCTTCACGAGAATAGAGTCCCTACAGTACAGAAACAGGGTATTCATCCATCGAGTCCACGCCAACCTATGATGAGCATCCCATTCAGACTCACCCTATCCCTGTAACCCTGCATTTCCCATGGCTAATGCCCTAACCGGCACATATATGGACACTGTGGGCAATTTAGCATAGGCAATTCACCTAACCTGCACATCTTTGGACTGTGGGAGGAAGCTCGAGCACCCTAGGAAACCCACGCAGACATGGTGAGAACGTGTAAACACCACACAGTCGCATCTGGCTGAAATAAAGCCCGGGTCCCTGACGCTGTGAGGCAGCAGTGCTAACCACTCAGCTACATCTGCTTAAAATCTGCTCCCCCTTATTAACCTCCCCGCCCCGCAATTGGCTGAATCTATGTTCCTTACGTCACAAATCAGGTTGTGGAAGCAGATGTCTCAGTAAAATCCAGTGACAGCCCACATTTCCTGTGTATCTGAATGGGGATCCTATACACAACACTCTCCAGCCCACACTTTTCATTCATTATCCAGAAACGTGTCTCCAGTGGCTTCATGGGGACTACAACTCCCACAATCCCTGAGGCAGGGACCACGCGTGTGAGGGGAAGCCCAGAACTGCACATGTACAGAATATGGGCGGATTTTGGAGTATGTGCTTTGGGGTAATTAGCAGAAAGCACTTGACATTGTGATTGGCTGGAGGAGAAACGCATCAGCTTGGAGTATTAACGGGTTGGTGGGGGGTCAAAGTGTCACCACACCCACATGGGCCCAAGTTCCATCCCCAACTTGTCATAATGCTGGGAATCGACCAATCGGAAACAAAGAAGGATCTGACCCATTCTCCCAGACTGAAGGTTCCTCTTCTGTTAAGGATCTGCCACCTCCCTTTCTGTTTCCTTTTGGTTAATTCTCCTGTAACATTATTGACTTGCAGTAAATGAAGGGAAAGGAAGTGAACCCAGAAAGGGTGCAGAGTCTAACCAGGACAGGAAGTGGTGGCATGGATCTGTTTATCAGTAACTCCATGAGAATGGGGGTGGGTACGTTATGGACAGCAGAGGCAGAATGGTGGGAGAGAGTAAGTGGGCTGGAGCGTTACAGCTTTTGCAGAAGAAAGGTAAAAAAGATTTCCAGATCTGGATTTCTAATCTGTTGTTTATTCAGGGTGCTTACTGGTGAAGATTTGCAGACTGAAATCTCAAACTCATGTGCAGATCGCGATTAAGTTAACCAGCATTTGAAGAACCAAAGATGGAGAATAACTTGGCCAAAATCCAGCAACACTCTCCCTCCCAGCATTGTTGGTCTTTTCGCACTAAATGGACTGTGAATTGTACAAGACAGCAGCTCAGTACCATCTTCTCAAGGGTAACTAGAGATGGGGAATAAATGCTGGCTGAGCCAGTGATGCCCATATCCTGGAAATTGTTTATATCTCTAGTTGCTGAAACCCAGTTGATGTTACTGCAGGATGATGAGGGATGCTGAGTGCATCCTCCAGGAGGCAGCACCATCACATTATCCCTGCCTACACCCACACAGTTACACAGCAACATCACTGGAACAAAAGGCAGTGAAACCAAAGGAGGACTTAGATATCGTTCTTCGAGGTAAAGTCATGAAAGGGGATTGGAGCACAGCAGGAACAGGAGACTGAGCTCGATGGTCAGCTGTTTCCCATTGAATGGTGGAGCAGGATTGAAAGGCCGAATGGCCTCCTGCTGCTATCTCCCAGGTATGTATATAGCCATGGAGCCCGGCTAGGAAGAAGTGGGCAGGGCAGGGATTCTCCAGGTGAATGCACTTCCACATCCGGTTTCAGTGAGGGACGGTTTGATGGATTTTATTTAACATTTGTCTTTAACACAAGGTTTGTGAATTTGGTTTTAAAATATTGTAGCTATTTATTCCACAATAAATAAAACTAAAAGAAAAGAAATGAAACTATCTGAATATAACAGTTTTTAAAATTTCAAACGCCCTTTAAAACAAAACCTGTCTACTCCCGGACACCATCACTTTCCAGTTACTCATGCTCCAGAGAAATATTCCCTCCCTGTCTGAACCTTTGGTTTGATTTAACTGCTTTTCAGTTCTGGTTCTGTGAGCTGTGAAGTGTTCTTTATTCCCCATTTCTCCGACCCGGATGTGTTATCTCACACACAGCTGAGCAACCTTCCCACCATCAACATCATCACCCCCCATTACCCCATTTGGGTTCCCATATAATCACCAGCAGTAAACCACCCGTGTAACCAATTGAATATTTATAAACAACGCCCCTTACAGGCAAAGCAAACCATTATAAATGACAAAGTGGGAAGGGATCAAATCAAAGTAGAGTTGGGGGTGAGGAGGCCGCGATGGAGATAAAGCTCTGTATCCACTGCAGTGCCCATCTCTATCTAAAGGTATCGGGAGAATTGATACACACGACGTGCTCCTTCTCCAAGGACACCCTGTTGTATCGCCTTTATCCTCAATGATAGAATAGAATCCCGACAGTGTGGAAGGAGAGCATTGGCCCATCAAATCCCACCAACTATCCAAAGAGCATCCCATCTGGAGCACTCCACCCCTGTAACACTGCATTTCCCATGGCTGATCCACGGAGTCTGCAGAATCCTGGACACTGTGGACAATTTAGCATGACTGATCCACCTAACCCACAAATCTTTGGACTGTGGGAGGAAACCAGAGCACCTGGAGGGGACCCACACTATCCTGGGGAGAATGTGCAAACTCCACACAAGCTGTTGACCAAGGCTGAACTCCAACCTTGTACTTGGGACTGTGAAGCAGCAGTGCTATAGAGCAATTTAAATCAAAACAGATGACCCCTGCTCATTGATGTTTTTGGAGACTCATTGCCCAGAGAGACTTTCTGAGATTCAGAAAGAGACAATATGAATTCAGTCAACTCCTGCCGAGTTAATGTGATTAACAACAACATCAATACTCCAACAGTATCATTAGACCTCGTACCTACTCTATCATTTATGATTTTTAACCCATGGGAAGTTTGTTACCAGCTTCGATGACAGCCATAATGCTCTGACCACTTTGACAGAGCCAGTGCTCGTCAGTTCTAACAGTTATCAATAGATTGTATCTAAACAGGATGCCCCACAACAGGAAGTGCTCTGACACTCAATGCCCGTAAGGCAAGGTCATTTTCCTAAAACCACTCACGACTGGCAATACCATTGAAGGTATTTTATACAGGAACATTACAGTCTCAATTGCCAGTTCCAGTCCATGAAGCAGCCATTAACACGCACCAGTGAATTGAATTCTAACAGCATCATTACCCTGACAGGAGAGATTGAGGAGCTTGAAGCTGTATTCTCTGGAGTATCGAAACATGTAACACTTCAAATGAACAAAAATCTTCAAGAGCTCGATAGGATAGATACAAGAAAGATGTGCTCCTAGGCTGGTGTGCCTGGAATAAAATAAGCACTAACTACAGTATCTTTACCCAGCATCCCCTTTAGCTGCATAAATATTGAAGATTTATTTACTGCTCTAATTCCACTCTTTCGATCACTCCCATTTTTCACTGCTGTAATGTCGATGACTGTGCAAATGTATAAAATTTCATTTAATCCATCCCAAAGCCTCTCTGTACCTGTGTCTCACTTGTGTTCACCGAGACACTCATTCAATCTGACCTCTTTACAAACCCTGCTCTGATATTTCCTTAGAGGGGTCAGAATTAATTATTCCCAGAATTGTTACTGTACAAAATGAGGCTGATTGGCTCATCAGCTCTCCAAAGGATCACCTCACTGAATGCCATTCTTCTCCCTTTACCCCAAAAACCTTCCCATTCATCCTCTTCCAATAACACCGGCGAGTTCACAACGAGCCACAGCGATTGGATTTGTTTTGTTTGTTCATGGGATTATGGCATCACTTGCTTGGGCAGCATTTGTCATCCATTCTGACTGCCCAAGAGATGGTTCAGAGTCAACCCCATTATTCGGGGTCTGGATTCACGTGTCGGCTGGACCAGGTCAGGAGTAACACAGTTTCCCAGACCCAGTGACCGGAAGAGTTGATTTCTGGCCTACCTCAGCAAAGACAGTTCTCATTGTAATGGCAGAGTTTCTCTGTGACCCAGTGAGTGCTGCGACACCTGAGATTGTGGGGGAGGCAGATTCAATCAGGGATATGGGAAATACTCAGCCACTGACCAGTCCATCTGGTTGTTAACTCAGACAGAGAGAATGAAAGATGCAGATTAGATAGCAACTTTGATGATCTGGGGCAATGACACATGATTCCGACCTGATGATTTCAACCACAAATCTCTGAAAATACAAACACAAAGCTTCCCACTTGTACTAGATTGTCTCTCAGCCTCCTGTTTTCTTGAGAAAAACATTTGAAGCCATTCAGCCTTTTCTTGTAATTATAACCTCTATGTTCCAGTAAGATTTGTAATGAAACCTTTATTGTTTTCCTGTCCCTTGTGAGTGATACCAGCAGCAGAAACAGGTCCTGACCTGTGAGGAGTTTCAGTTGGAATATTTATGTTTAAAAATTCATTCTCACCCTCACATACAGTGTGAAATTGAGGTAAAAACAAAAGGATAGGAGTGAGTGAAAACCCACACAAACACACAGGCAGCATGTGTACCTGAGCTGAACGAACCAGACATTAGGAAAATGTGACAGCAATCGCAACCATTTATAATCACTTAATTCTGCAGGTGTAGGCAGAGGCTATTCGGCCCATCAAGTCGGTAATTACCTGCTCTCCTACCCTATCCCCGTAACCCCACAT
Organism: Hemiscyllium ocellatum; assembly: GCF_020745735.1. Lineage (NCBI taxonomy): Eukaryota > Metazoa > Chordata > Chondrichthyes > Orectolobiformes > Hemiscylliidae > Hemiscyllium > Hemiscyllium ocellatum. The sequence goes on along the minus strand of NC_083414.1, from coordinate 78,437,883 downwards.
TTACCATGGCCAACACAACCCACCTAACGTACACTCTCCAGGCCATGTTAGCACAGCCAATAAAGCAAAGCTGCACATCTGTGGGAGGGTCACAAATTACATCCAAATGCTCAGAATTGTGGATGAAAGCTCACAAATACTTGACTGAAGCAAATTCTCTGTTTCCAAAATAAAATCTGGGGGAAACTGCAGCCAGAAAGATTTCCAATTATCTCTGGAGGAAGAGAATTCAAAATTTGTGCCATTGACCCGGGGGAGTGAAAGTTACAGTGGTCAGGGAACCATCAGAAATGTAACAGGTTGTGAGTAGGTAGGTGTGAGACAAGGGCAGAAAGGCAGTCTGTCACATAAGGGAAGGCAGGAGAGATTAAACAGCAGAAATGGTAGTCCCTCAAGGCCAAGGGGAATAGATTTAGGGCTGGGAAAGAAACAAGAAAACAAGGTATGCAGCTGCCAAAGAAATACTTTGAGAAAATAGATTATAACAACATAGAGGACAGAGTCCACAGTCTGAAATTGTTGCTGTCATTGGTGAGTACAGAACGCTGTAAAGCCTGAGTCATTCTATCACAGCCAACACATGGAGGATGGGCCAAGTGGCTTTGATCTGTGCTGTAACTTTCTGATAATTTTATTCTGACATTTGGAGCTCAAGTTTAATGATGTTTAACTTCTCAAATTGGACTGGAGTTTAATATTCTGGAGAAATGTCAAATAAATCACATTTATCCCATTCTGCAGAACTTAGTCCATCGTCCTGCACCGTTCCAACATTTCAGTTCCATCCACGTACTGTTATTCAAATGTAATGCTGGCAACTGCCTATGTCACCCCATCAGTGAGATCCTGCTCTCCACCATCTCTGAGGGAAATAAATTCTCCTTTCCCCTTTTTTTCTGAGAATTATCTTCAATCTAAAACCTCTAGTTCCTGATGGCTCTGTTAATGAATAGCTGCTTCCTATCCATTCTACCTGGATTCCTCAGCATTTCATCACATCAATTAAATCTCAGTTCATCTTCCTTGGAATCCCCCCCACCCCCAACCTATCCAATCTTTCCTCAGAGCAGAAATTCTCCAATCAGAGAAACATTCTGATCAATCTTCTCTGTCCCCTCTCTGGTGTGATCACATCAATCCGGAAATGTGGGGGCTATGAGTAAGTGCAGTACTTTAGCCGTGGTCAAACTAGTGTTCCAGTGTCACCTCCGTGTTCTTGTGGTTGTTGCTGAAACAAGAAGTGTCCTGGTTTTCCCACATGGAACTGGATGTGCACTCCATGGGACTGGGATTCCCTACCATGTGTTTATTTGTTAACTAATCCTAAATTAACTTCACATTAAAACAGAATTATCAGATACCCACCAACAAATTTCTTCCATTATACTCAAGTCACCTTACTTTTACCATCTCTTTAAAATTATTACTCACACAACAGGCTTTAATTTGCTGAATAAGTATTCAGGTGTCTTCACTGTTACAATCACTTGAAGATTATCTTTACCTTCAGCTACACGTGGTGAATTGAACACTGATTGTAAACATATTAATATCAAATGGACTTCAGTTTTATGATGATTAATCCAGTCTGACATTCTTGTTGATTAATATCTTGGAGAGAACTGTCCTCAGAACTCCAGCTGTGCTCTGACTTTAATCACAACTGGTTGTGGCTGGACTGCAGATCTTAGATCTGTTCCGTTGTTTACTGGATTGCTTCGCTCTGTCTATCACTTGCTGCTTATGCTGTTTGGTAACTTCATCAGGTGAACACCTCATTTTTAGGTATTCATGCTGCTGTTACTGACATGCCCTCCTGAATTCTCTCAGTTGAATGAGGGATGATCCTCTGGTTTGATGGAAGGAGGGAAGTTGGGGAATATGCTGGGCCATGATTCTGTAAGCTTTGTTGGAGTACGACTCTACTGTTGTTGGAAGGCAAGAGCTAAACTCTTGCACTGTAAACCCGATGTACAAGAAGCTACATGCAGTATCATGAACACTGATAGGCCAAGACATGAAATACGAGCAACCCTGTACAATGATGCAGGATCACAACTGCAGCAAGATCCAACTTGACATAGGAGTAGGGAAAGAAGCAGCTGATCAGATTGTCTCCTTCATAGTCACAAAGAGACTCTGTGAGATTATTGTACTGTTGGAGGTGAGGATGGAGGAGGTTGCGGAGATGAGGAGCTCTTCAAAGGAAACTAATCTGCCTGAGAGTTATGGGATCGACTTGATTTCTAGGTATTTAACAGAAAGCTAATTGAAAATGTTTTTATCCCCAAAAGATAACAAGACTGATGGTGTTTCCAATCATGATCAGAAACAAACCTCAGAATACATGGTTCAGAGATGGATGTCAATAGCCCATCAACATCCAACGCCTGCAATTATTCAGCAAATGTATGTGTGATTAACCAGTCCTGATGTCAGTCCTGATGTACCAGAAAATCGCTGTTTACTCTGTGCAGATGGACAGCGATGTGAGGAAGTATTGGCTGAGTGATATTGTCGCTGGACAGTTAATCCAAAGCCCCAGATAAAGTTCTGGAGACCTGAGTTCAAAGCCTACTGCAGCAGATGGGTGAATTTGAATTAATTTTTTTTTAAAAAACTCGGGAATTTAAGAGTCTCATGATGACCATTAATCGATCGTCCGAAAAACCCATCTGGGTCACTAATGTCCTTTCAGGAAGCAAGCTGCCATCCTTACCTGGTCTGGCCTACATTGTGACTTCAGACCCACAGCAAAGTGGTTGACCTTACCTGCCCTCTGGGCAATTAGGGATGGGCAGGAAATGCTGCCGGGCCAGCGACACCCTCATCCTGTGAATGAATAAACGAAAATAAAAGTCTCTACCCAGTGTGAATCTGCATGTTCAATGATGTTGTGGACATTTCCAAAGCTAAGTTCTCGATGTGCAAAACTTTATGAACTGCCAAAACCGTTGTTCATTACTTGGTGTGAAAAAGAGAAAACAAATCAACCAACTGTGGGATGAGTAAATTCATTGGTGTCTCAGCAGGATGGATGCCTGGGTGACTCTCTTCCCCCCCCACCCCCCCACACACACAGAGCAGGTGAACAGCTTCTCCCCAGTCTGACTGGTTTGGCCCGGTTCCAGGTGGGAATGGGTAAAGAATTCCCTTCTGGCATTCCCCACATTTCCAGAGTCTGTCCCTAGTGTGGCTGCACTGGTGTTTTGCCAGTTCAGATAAATGCTAGCAGACTGTTATACACACCGTTACACACCCCACCAACCGCCCCCCTCCCCCCTCCCTGAACCCAGTATAAAGCAGTAAACATTATCTCCTGCTGTGGAGGGACAGCCTGTGTTAGACTGAGAAGGAACACTGAGCAGATTTACCTCAATGACAACTTAATCGGTGACCAGAGCAAGTTAAGCAAGTCCAAATAAATTACATTATAGCACAGAGAGACGCCCATCAAATCCAAGCTGGCTCTCTGTAGCAGAATCCAATATTCTCATTCTCCATACGTCCCCCAAACTCTGCAAGTTTATTTCCCTAAGATCTGATATAATTGTTTTTATCAGTAATTCATCTTCTCCTCTGCCTGTACCACCATAATAGGCAGCTTGTTCTGCATATTTCTAGCCAATACAGACAGCAGAAACACTTGCTTATCTCCCGCTGTCTCAAAACCTTACATCTGATCTTAATTCTTGTGCCATCGCCTATCGAACACACATATTTTTGTCTGCTATATCTAGGTCTGTTATAATCTTATACAGCTCTATCAAAAATATATTTAGCTTGTTTCCTTCAATGAAAATAGCAATTTCTTCAAATCAATTCAGTGACTGCATTTTCTTCATCAGTGAACCACTCCAGTAAGTCTGTACTCCACATCCTGAAGATCACTCATATCCTTCATTGTTGATGCCTATTTTGTTCCACAAATCCTGAAGACACAAGTAGCTTTATTATTGGGCAGCCGGCAAGAGTTTCAAAGCGTCTCTAAGGTACCCGAGTGTCGACTTTAGATTAGATTACTTACAGTGTGGAAACAGGCCCTTCGGCCCAACACGTCCACACCGACCTGCCGAAGTGCACCCCACCCATACCCCTACATTTACCACTTTACCTAACACTACGGGCAATTTAGCATGGCCAATTCACCTGACCAGCACATCTTTGGACTGTGGGAGGAAACCGGAGCACCCGGAGGAAACCCACGCAGACATGGGGAGAACGTGCAAACTCCACACAGTCAGTCGCCTGAGTCGGGAACTGAGCCCGGGTCTCAGGCGCTGTGAGGCAGCAGTGCTAACCACTGTGCCACCCACAAGGGGAGAGCGCGAACGCAGACCCCACTACCACAAATTTTGCTGTCGAGCATCCCGCATTTGGTGACATCGCAGGCGTCAGCACACCCGAAGTGCAATGGGATAGCCTCGTCCTGGGAGCGCTACCGCAATGATCATGGTATCTCCCCTGCCAGGTTAGTATAGAGACTTGTAGAGACTCTTCTTCACAAATCTCTGCCTTACCCACAGAGACAGCATATTTAATAGGAATTAGACAAAGACATATCAGTCAAATGGGCGATTGTCATTAGGTAGTTTAAAGCAGGTAATTATGACCTTACAAAGCTTGATGAATGGCGATGTCCTGTGATAACGTATGAATGGAGTACAGAAACTGATTATCGCATAGTTCATGATTATGTGTTGATGGGAAGAGATTAAGGCTGGAGGGTTGTTCCTTCAGTAAATGGGGGATTCACTTACCTATGCTATTATGGAGGGGAGGTAAGACAATGGGACCGGGAGGCAGTTTAACAGGGTTGTGCCCAGGGCTCTCAGTCTTGTCTGGAAAGGGCAAATTCCTCTGTCTGGGGTTATGGGGCAATCCACATGTGTGGCTGCAAGAGGTTCTATTTTGAGGTACTGTCAGCCCCCCCCCCCCCCCCCCCCCCTTCTGAGGTGTTCTGTCTGTATTGAAAGAGTGCAGGCATTCAGTTGATGAAATAAGGCCTTTGGCAAGGGAATGTTTAACCCTTGAGACCCCACGGTATCCTGAAAGAGAAACAAAAGGTATGGAACTGGTCCCTCTATGGTAGTTTAACTTCCTCGTTCTGACCAGGAATCTGTTGACCAGAATTGGATGCAATGATTGACTGTGACCTAACTAGAGCTTTATCAAGGGTTAGCAACTTTTCCGTGAGTTTGTTATCATTCTCCCAATAATGAAGCCCAGCATCCCATTTGTTTTAGTCAAAACACTTTATGTTTTCTCTCCTTTAATAAGTGGTACACATTGTCCACCATTCCTGCTGTCCTGCACGTTGTATCCGTGCCATTCAAATATATATTGCATTTCTACATTGCTTCTCTCAAAATGAATGAACTTATTGTGTGTTCTCATGAAGAGACATATTCCACTCAAATTATTAACTCTCCTCCACACATTTTACCGCCTGGAAAACAGAAGAGTGTAGCACTGGAATAATCGGCCCACCATGTCTGTGTGGATCATGATGCTATTCCAAACTAATTCCATCTGCCTGTACATGATCCATATCCCTGCCAACCCATATCTGCTTATGTGTCTGCCCAAATGCCTCTTAAACGTTGTGATTTTTTCTGCTTTTCCCATCTCTCAGGCAAGTACATTCCAGTCACTGACCCACCTTCTGCACAAGAAAATTGCCAACACAACTGCCTTTAAACTTGCACATGTTGTTGGAAATGCTCAGCAGATCATGCAGCATCTGTCAAGAAAAATCAGTTCATGTTTCGGGTCTGGTCACCCTTCCTCAGAAACGTTAACTTTAATTTATCTTCATAGAAGCTGCTTGACCTGCTGAACATTTCCCGAAAATGTTTTTGTTTACAGCATCTGCAGTTGTTTCAGTTGTTTCAGTTTTCATTTCCTTTAAACTTGCCCCTACTCCCCTTAAATCTATGGCCTCTATAATTGCCATTTTCACCCTGGAAAATGATTCAGATTATTCACTCTCTCTGAGCCTTTCGGAGCACCCGCAGCCACTGACTTTCACAAGACAAAATTCCAAGTCTTTCCAACCTCTCCCAATCCAGGCAACATCCTGGTAAACCTCTTCTCACACTGTCCTAAGCCTCCACATTCTTCTTTTTGTATGGTGATCAAAACAGCACACAATACTCCAAAGATCGCCTAATTACGGTTTTATATTCATTCCCCTGACAGAAGAAAGCAAGCCTGCCATCTACCTCCTTCACCACTTTCAGGGAGCTTGAACTTGCCGCTGAAGATCCCTGTGTACATCAATGCTGCTGAGAGCCCTTTGGCTTAGTGAATACATTCCTCTTGCAATGAGCCTCCCAAAATACATCACCTCACACTTGTCTGGATTAAAATCTATCTCCGTATGGGTTTTCCAACAGATCTCTTTCTTGCTGTATCCTTTGACAACATTCTTCACGATTCAAAACTTCATCAATTTCTAACATCCAGAAACTTTCTAATTAAATTATTTACATTTCCATCTAATCATTGATATATGTTACAGACAATAGATATTGCATTTCTGATCCTTGTGTAATAACACTGACTACAGAACTCCAGCCAGCAACATGCTGTGGAAGGAGCATATTTCATTTAGTCAGTCAGTCGGAAAGCTTTTTAGATATTGGTGTGGCACTAGATGTTCCAAGATATTCACAATCCTGGTTAAAACACCCTGGATCAGATTTTCAGTTCTGGGTACCCTACCTGGGGACTCCCCCAGAACAAAGTATAAAGCAGTAAACATCATCTCCTGCTGTGGAAGGATAACCTGTGTTGGTCTGAGCATGAACACAGAGCAGATTTACCTTTATGATCATTTAACCCCTGAAGACAAACAACTAGAACAAGCTAAGCAAGTACAAAGAAAATGTGTTATGGCACAGAAAGGGGCTCATCAAATCCAAACTGTCTCTCTGTAGCAGAATCCCTTATTCTCATTCTCCAACTGTCTCCAAAACCCTGAACGTTTATTTCCCTCAGATCTGATATAATCGTATTCGTTAATCACTGATCATCTCTACTTGCACCACCATAATAGGCAGCATGTTCCGCATATTTCCAGCCAATACAGTCAACGGGAACACTTGCTAATCTCCCACTTTCTCAAAACGTTATCTCTAATCTTAAATTTTGAGCCATCACCTATCAAGTGCAATTTACTTTAATGTCTGCTATATCTAGATGTGTTATAATCTTATCCATTTTATTCTATAAAGATATATTCAACTTGATTTCTTCAAAGAAAATAACATTTGTTTTTCAAATCAATCCAGTGACTGCATTTTCTTGATCAGTGCACCACACCAGTAAGTCTGTACTCCACACCCTGAAGATCACTCAGATCCTTCCTGAGCAGGACTCTGTTGACCTGAATTGGATGCAATGATTGACTGTGACCTAACTAGTCAATGAAATTGTTTCATGAAACCCAGGATCCCATATGTTTTGATCAAAACACTTTGATTATGTCCTCTCTCCTTTAAAGAATTGTACACGTTGCCCCCCGCTTCCCTCAGTCTCTATTCTTTGTGTCTGTGCCATGCAAATATATATTTCCTTTCTACATTGCTTCTCTCAAAATGTATCAACTCACTGTGTGTTCTAAAAAACATTAACTCTCGCTCCACACATTGTACCCCCTGGAAAACAGAACAGTACAGCACTGGAATAATCAGCCCATTATGTCTGTGCGGACCATGATGCCATTCCAAACTAATTCCACCTGCCTGGACATGATCCATATCCCTGCAAACCCCTTGCCTGCTTATGTGCCTGCCCAAATGCCTCTTAAGCATTGTGATTGTTTCTGCTTTTACCACCTCCCAGGAGAGTACATTCTAGTCATCTACCACCTTTTGCATTAGAAACTTGCCTGCCACATAACTCCCTTTAAACTTTCATATGTTGTTGGAAATGATCAGCAGGTCTTGCAGCATCTGAGAAAATAAAAATCCGTTAATGTTTCAGGTCCTGTCTCAGAAACGTGAACTCTGATTTCTCTTCACAGATGCTTCCAGACTTGTTGAGCAATTCCAGAAACTTCTGCTTTTGTTTCTGATCAACCACATCTTCTGTTCTTTCTGTTTTTATTTTCTTCAAATTTCCCCCGATCCCCTGAAATCTATGCCCTCTAGAATTTGTCATTTCTACCTTGGAAAAAGATTCAGATTATAGAACATAGAACAATAAAGCGCAGAACAGCCCCTTCAGCCCTCAATGTTGCACCGACCTGTGGAATTTTCTCAACTCGTCCCCCGACACTGTCCCAAAATCATCCATGAGTTTATCGAAGGATTGATTAAATCTCCCTAATGTGGCTGAGTTGACCACCTGAGCTGGTAGAGCATTCCACACACTTACCACTCTCTTTGTGTAAAGAATTTGCCTCTGACATCTGTCTTAAATCTATCACCCCTCAATTTATAGTTGTTCTCTCTCGTACTAGCTGACATCATCATCCTAGGAAAAAGACTTTCACTGTCCACCATATCTAATCCTCTGATTATCTTATATGTCTCTATCAAATCCCCCCTTAGCCGCCTTCTTTCCAATGAGAACAAATCCAAGTCTCTCAACCTTTCCTTATAAGACCTTCCCTCCAGACCAGGCACCATCCTAAAAAATCTCCTCTGCACCTTTTCCAAAGCTTCCACATCCTTTTTGTAATGCCGCAACCAAAGCTGTTCACAATATTCCAACTGTGGCTGCACCATCATTTTGTATAGTTGCAGTATGGTATTGTGGTTCCAGAACTCAATCCCTCTCCCAATGAAACCTAACACGCTGTATGCCGCCTTAACAGCACTATCCACCTGGGTGGCAAATTTCAAGGATCTTTGTACGTTGACTCCAAGATCCCTCTGCACATCCACACTACCAAAATCTTTCCATTGACCCAGTATTCTGCCTTCCTGTTATCCTTCCCAAAGTGCATCACCTCACATTTAGCTGCATTGAACTCCACTTGCACCTCTCGCAAGAAGTGAGAGAAATCAAACATGATATAAAGATCCAACAGAGTCACTAAATTCATTTGGACATAAAGGGGACATGATTATCTTGTATGTCAGTGCTCAAAAGTTTCAAACAACATTGTGTGTGGTCAAGCACCAACACAGACAGATAGCCAGACAGACAGACAGACACACACACACACACACACACACATACACACACACACACACACACACACACACACATATAGGAATGTGAGTGTTCCAGTGAACTGACTGCAGAAATTATTTAACATTATCCAGTTAACAACCTAAAAACATTCACAGCCAGAGAAGCCATAAATATGTTGTGTTTATGGGAACGGATTCACCAGATCATCCAACCTGGAGATATGCGAGGAGATAAGCACCATGGAAATATTTGGATTGTGAGAAGGATTGAAAATTCACAGACCTCCTGGAGACCAACTGACACAGACATTCTGTGTGAAGAGATTTATTTTGTCATCCAGCTTCATGTCACACCAGTGGCTTTACACTGACAAAAGAGCTTTCCCATGACTATGGGGGAAAAAACCTTTAAGATCTGTAAAGGTCTTAAATTCAATGGTCTTTATTTAACATCACCCTATTCACATGGGGGAGAAGTCGTTCAGCTGTTCCATGTGAGGGTAGATATTCATTTGGGGATCCAGCAATGCCTTGCTCTTTCTTCCTTGATAAGAGACTAAAGCATTTTCCCCACTACAGATGTTATACTAACTGATCTATATTTCCCCATCTTTTGTCTACCTTCTTTTTTAAACAGCGGCACCACTGTATTCCAATCTGCTGAAACTGCCCAGAGTCCAGCAAATTGGGAAAATTACTGACAGTGTAACTGTTCTATCCCCCGCCGTCTCTTTTAGCACGCTGGGATGCATTACACCAGGACCAGGAGACTTGACTATCCTTAGCTCCATGAGCTTGCCCAACACTCGCGTTCCATAATAATGTTTGTTTCCAGGTCCTCACCGACTCCAACTCTTTGTCAAAGTCTGGCATGTTATTAGCGCCCTCCACTGTGAAGACCGATACAAAATACCTGTTCAGTGCCTCAACCATTTCATCACATCCCATAACTAAATGCCCCTCCTCGTCCCCTGAGGGACCAACATTTACCTTAGCCACTCTTTTTCATTTAAAGGTATCATAGACACTTCTGCTATCTGTGTTTAAATTCTGTGGTACATCTTTTCTCTCCTGTTCTGTCCTACGGTTCTTTATCACTCTTTTTGTGACTTCCTTCTGATCTTTAACACTTTCCCAATCTTCCAGTTTCATGATGGTTTTGAACTCTTTGTATGCCTCATCAGTCAATGTGAGAGATGGGGAGGGAGAGTGGGGAGGGGACGGGAGGGAGAGGCGAGGAGGGAGGGGGAGAAGAGTGGGTGGACGAAGGGGAGGCGCGGGGATAAATGGATTGGGAAAAGAGGCAGGGCAGAGGAAAGAAGGGGTGGAGAGAGGGCTGTGGGGGAGAGGGGTAGGAGAGAGCTGGGAACGGTGGGCGAGAGTAGGAAGTGAGATGGAAGGAGAGAGTAGGAGGAGTTGCATAGGAGAGGGAACAGGAGGACAAAGGGTGAGGAGCGAGGGGTGGATGGCGTGAGGGGGACTAGAGGGGTGGAGGGTGGATGGGTAGGGGTTGTAGGAGAGAAGGAGAGGAATGAAGGAGAGGAGTAGAAGTGGAGAGAAAGTGGAAGGTGGAGAACGGGGAGGAGACAGTGAATGAAGTGGAGGGACGAGTGATGGGGAAGAGGGGAGGAGCGGGGTTAGGAGGGAGGGGAAGGAGAGAGAGGAGGAAGCGAGGACGTAGGGGGAGTTTGGGGTGTGAGGTGAGGGGTAGTTTCGGGTGGAGTAGGAGAGAGGGGGTGGGAGGTGGATGAGAGAGGGACATGAGGGGTGGAGGATGTGTGGAGGATTGGGGAGAAAAGAGGTGAAGTTGAGGAGGAGGGGAGGACGGTGGGAGGTGAAGGGGAGGAGAGAGTGGGGAGGAGAGGCAGAAGTGGGGGAAGGAGGGGGAAGGTGAGCAGGGAAATGGAGCAGGGACAGGGAGGAGAGCCAGGGAGGAGGGGGCAGGAGAGATGGGAGAGTAGAAGGGAGGACAGGTGGGAAGAGAGAATACGAGGGGATAGGGAAGGAGTTTAGGAGAAGGGATGAAGAAGAGGGGCACGGGAGAGGGGAAGAAGTGAGTGTGGAGAAGAGGGGGACAAGTGGGCTGGAAAGGGGTAGAGGAGAGGAGGGGAGGTGAAGAAAGGAGAGGGTGGAAGAAGAGAAGGGTGAGGAGAGGGGATGAGGAGAGAGGGTATGAGGAGATAGGGGAGAGTGGAGAGGTGAGCGGGAGAGGAGAGAAAGAGGAGAAGGGAGAGGTGAGGGGGAGGAGAGAGCGGAGAGAGGGGACAGTGGTGAGGAGAGGAGGAGAGGGGAAAGAGAGAGGGGAGAGGAGACAGTGATGAGGAGAGAGAAGAGACAGTAATGAGGAGTGAGAGGAGGGAGAGAGGAGAGAGGGAAGAGGGGAGAGGAGAGAAGGAGGAGAAGGGGAGGCGAATGAGGAGGGGGAGGGGGATAAGAGAGAGAGGTGGGGGAGAAGAGAGGGGGAGAGGGGAGATGGGAGGTGGAGAGCATGGGGGAGGAGAGAGTGGGAGGAGAGAGGGGGATGAGAGAGATGGGGCAGAGGGAGAGGAGAGAGAGGGGAGGAGAGAGGGAGAGGATAGAGAGTGGGTGGAGAGGGGGAGGATGGAGAGGGGAAGGAGAGAGAGGGAAGGTTAGGGGGAGGACGAAGAGGGGGAGGAGAGAGAGGTGTAGGAGAGTGAGGGGCGAGGAGAGAGAGGGGGATGAGAGAGGGGGACGAGAGACAAGGGAGGGAGGGAGTGGGAGGAGAGAGGGGAGGACAGAGAGGGGGAGGAGAGAGGGAGGATGGAGAGGGGGAGTAGAGACAGGGGGAGGAGAGAGGGCACGGAAAAGAGGGTGGAAGAGAGAGGGAGAGGAGAGAGAGATGGAGAAGAGAGGGGCAGGGAGAATGAGGCAGAGAGCAGCAGGGGCAAAGGAGGGTGATAGAGAGGGGGAGGAGGAGAGTGGGTGAGGTGTGGGGTCGATGAGGAGGAGAGTGGGGGTGATGTTAGCGGGGAGAGAAGAGGTGAGGGGGAGGAGGTGGTGGCGTGGAAAGATGGCGTAGAAAGCAGGAGGCGTGGGAGCAGAAGGAGATGGCGAGGAGATTTCGGGAGGACAGCGCGGTTGGAGGTGGGGAGGAGGAGATTGGGTGAAAGACAGAAGTGCAGATGGTTAGGACGGTGAAAGTGGGGGAGGAAAGAGAGGAGAGAATCGTGAAGATGGGTGAGGGCAGGGTGGCAGGGGAGAGGGGAGTAGGAGACTGGGGGAAAGAGAGGCGTGGGAAGATGGGTAGGAGAGTAACCCACCCAGACCTTTCTCCGTCTGAACAGTTCACCTAACCCTTTGGGCAACTCCCCCATGGCCAGTCCAGCCTGACCTGCACACCATTAGGCCGGGTGAGGAAACCCACGCAAATAATGGGGAGAATGTGTACACTACACACAGACAGTCGCCTTGGGCAGGATTTGAACATGGTCCCTGGCACTGTGAAGCAGCAGTGGTAACCACTGAGCCACCGTGCGACCCTATTGAGAGAGAGAGAGAGATGAAGTGAGAGGCAGGGCGGGGGTGGAGAGGAGAGAGGGGGAGAGGACAGTGAGGGAAGAGAGAGGGGAGAGAGAAGAGAGAAGGGAGGAGAGAGAGGGAAAAGAGGGGAGGAGGAGAAGAGAGATGAAGAAGAGGTGGAGAAGAAAGAGCAGAATGAGAGTGTGAGAGAGAAAACGAGAGAGGAGAAACAAGAGAAAGAGAGAGCGAGAGTGAGAGAGATAGAAAAGGCAAAAAGGGAACAAGTGACCTCCAGCCCACATTCTGTCACAGACAGAGACAGTAACAGGTCAATACTCCCCCGGTCAGCCCGCATGGCGTGAGCGTAATGGCTGACTGAGCTCGGTTCAAATACTCCCAGAGTCTATTACCCAAACCCCATCTACTCCCGAACCTAATTCATCCTGTCAGCTCCCAACTTCCTCTACCTGGAACACACCTCCCCCAGGTATGGGATACACCAATAATCACCTAAGACTTTGGTACAGATCGTCAGGGAGGATATGATGGAGAAATTGTATGCAGTGATTGGTAATGACTGAGGATGCAACACTCAAACGCCAATTATTTCCAGTCTCTGATTAATCGATTGATCATGTCAGATTTTGATTAAATGTTTCTTTGGCGTTTCCTGTCTGTGAATCTTCTTCAAATATGCAAAGAAGTTTAATAAAGGTAGTGTCAGTCCAGGCGAGAAATCAGACAGACAAATAATTCCCTTTGTTTGATACTTTTGTGTACATTCCCTTTCTTGAAATCCTCAGAGAAAGATGCTTACAAGATCCATCACTATCCATCACAGAGAGAAAAGAATAGCCAAAATAAAGTAAGAAATTGTCTCTAAACATGAACATTATTTCTCTGTCCCTAAAGGTGCCAGTCCTATTGGGGTCCTCCTGCACCCTCTCTATAATTTCAGAAACTCACATTATCCCTCCTTCAGGTCGAGGGTGATCAGTATACTCACAACAGAGATCATCATACATTGTGAAGGATGGGAGGGTCCAGAAAGGGGATAGGCTCATTCATTTCCCAGAAAGTTTCAGGAGTGATTTATGATGCAATGGAGCAACTGGAGTTGAAGGGAGATGCGACAGAGCTTATTGGCTTATAATTGGTATAGATAAGGAAGATGAAAACAAGATGTTCACATGAGCTGGGGGAAAAGGACGAAGAAATACAAACATTAAGTTTGTGGATAGATTGACAGGGAGGATTTGATGAAGTGCTTATATGGAAGAGATACAATATCCACTGTATCTTAATGGATTGCATTTGGACTGAGCAGCCTGACGTTCTGTATTTAATTTCCAGATTCTGTCAAGCCGGAGGCTTGAATCATCCCAGGACCAGAGTCAGAGTGATGTAGCTCAGGCAGTCACAATGAAGGGTCTGGGTATCTTCCAATTTGTGATGGTTCCTTTCCCTCTGGGTGTTTGCAGACCCCTCAAGCTCTCTGACCTCTCGATGATGAAAGCATGGAAATCAGTGACAGACTCTGCAAACAGTGAGAGCTCTAATTGTTCCACCGCCCTTCAGATCCCCGCTAACCTTCCTGCTTTAGGGAAATCGGCACGCCTGGTTGGTGACAGGCTGTGTGACTCAAATGGGCAGCAGGAGGCTGCAAGATAATGGTTGGTAGTTTGAGACCTTGTTTGTTCTAGATCAGACGATGGGAATAGCACCCTACCTCCATTTAAACCGGAGATTCTATGGCAAGGTTGAATTACAGCCCAAACCATTGATGGTTCTGTGTTCCCTGACCCCACACGGAGTAAGACAGGGACAGACATTGTTCTCTCCAGACCCCCGCTGTCAACAGACAGTGGCCACTGCAGCTCCCTGCACAGCCGTGGGACACAGCTTACAGAAACACCCCCTCACCCCCTCATGAATGGTGCTTCTCATGTGAAAGTCTTTACGTTTAATACGGTAACGGCTGCAATCCAACCCCTGTCCCCAAGATTAGAAGCTGCAGGATTTTGTGATGAGAACAGTGTTATGAAGTTGAAGACGTGCCCTTCACCTTTAAATGAGAGTGAATGCTGTTCAGAACTGAGCGTTGACAAATACCTGTGATGACCAGCTCTCAGTCTCAGCGTGTACTGGAAAATTGGAAAGATGTAACGGCTGGCTGTGAAACAAGCCAGTTTTGTTTGTTAATTAAGAAACAATTCAAATTTTACCAATCAATTTAAATTATGCCTCAGAATACTAAAATCCAATCGCGCTTCGATCTAGTGTTTAGAAACTCTGCAGAACCGAGGACTTCCATAATGTTGCCCCCACTGACCATTCCCCATGAAACATGCCCAGGTCCTCAGTTGAGGAACCTTTGCTCCTTGGCTTTGAACCGGGCTGCCAGCCCAAGGAAATCAAATGTGGTACTGTTTTTAGTGGAAGGATCAGAGCACGGTAACCCCACTCTGAAACAGAATGGCCATCAGTGCTGTACACATCAGTGCATATTCAGAACCAGGTTGGAGAAAACCGTAACAATGTTTCACACAGTAATGAAACGGGATTGTATTCCTTTTCACCACTCCAGCATGTATGAGCGAGCAAATTCAAAGCCAGGTTTGTTGATGTGAGCAGCAAGTTATAAAACTCTGCTCTGCTCATGTCAGACTGAAAGGCTGCCATCGGGAATAAGGCTATTCTTGCCGGATTTTGAAGCGGGGAGTTTTCGTGTATGAGGTGACTCCAATCCACACTACAGTATAGGAAACATCCCCGCGAGCAGCTGGTGTTCAGAGTCGGCCAGCACTAAAATTTACACAGTTCAACACTTCACCTTTCCATTTCCAGGAGCTGGTTGTTCTCCAGCCTAATTGACATCTTTGAAAAATTAAGAAAAATCATGTGAAATTGCTCACAAAATATAGATAAGGATATTGTCAGGGGTGCACAGTTTGGAATGTAGTGCAAGTCTCAACGTGGGCATGACCTTAAGGAAGGTTTGGAAACTGAATACTTCAGTTTTTGTTTTCGGCAATGTGGGGTGAGTTGAAAAGGTTGAGAGCATAGGTGTAAGGTGAGACGGGTAAAATATAAAAGGGATTGAGGCACCTTTCCCACGCAGAAGGTTGTGCGGGATAGAATCAGCGACCAGAGGAAGTGGAGGAGGCTCCTACATTCAGAAGATTTCAAAGGCAGCCGGATGAGTTTCTGGATAGGGAGGGTTTAGTCGGATACGGGCCAGATACTGGGAAATGGGAGCTTGTTTAAAATGCATTTCCAGCGATTTCGAAGCATAAATACTGTTCTGAGGGCAGTCCGGGGCAATCAGCCATAAACAGCTCCCAGATCCTTCAGCAGAACAATTCCAAACTGCGCTCCCAACATATATTGGAAACTTAGCGCACCGCCATCTCCCAGAAAAACTCTGAAATGAGGGAAAACAAAGAACCGAACATGAACGAGTCATGAAAAGTGAAGATTCCCAAAGACAGTCTCGATTACATTAGTTTGCTCATCCGATCAACAATGCGACAGTGCTTGCAGCTCACGTTTCCAGGACAGAAGTGAAGGAAATTAGAGAAATTTAAGACCATATGGCATTGCAATTAACTGGAATTATTTTTTCCATTCACTAGAACACCAAATAATGATAACTAAAGTCACTGCAGGATTTTGTTTCACACCAGCGATGAAATCCCAATCTCCGTTCGGTTTCAGTGGAAATAGTGAACAACACAATTTGGCCGGAACATGATGCAGCAGTTGATACGCTTGAGGGCCAGGCATTTCGTGTGGCAGGCGAATGTGATCACTCCAGCATGGACACTGGCACATTGGAGACGGTGCATTCTCTCAAATCGGAGATACATTTACAAAAAGCAAAGTAAATTGGTCGTGTTGGAATTTAAACACTGAACATTAACACGCTGCAGTAAAACAGGCAAAGCACACAAACGGTGGAATGCGAACAAAACCCTCATTTGCGATTTAAACACAACACAGTGCCTTCGACCACTCGGCCACAAGGCCAACCAGCGGTGTCTGCCATTTTCTTACACTATCAATATTACGCCTGCAAAACAACAGCAGGAAAGTCACAGTGGAAAGACATTCCCCCATCCCTGCCCTGCTCGCACTGACGCTCGAACACATTTTCCTGGCATAAACAAAAGTCTCCTGCAAAACAAAAGGTGCAAAGTCACATGAAAATGGTTCCATGGTCTCTCTCCGACTCGCAAAGCTGCTGGGATGTGCCCTGCTCCAATGTCAATTTCGCAGCAGATAATGAAAGCCCATCAATCCGGACAAAAATCAATAGTAAGCTGAGTCTATCTTCTCAGACTCTTTTCAGCTGCAAATGTATCTGTGACTGCGTGAGAATATATGTTCGCTTATGATTTGGTCAAATAGCCATGAGCTGCTTGACATTACTTCAATTTCGATTCTTGCTTTGCTAAATGATTTCACCTCGAAACTCAGTTGGTGTCCATGTGGCTCATGTCCAGGTGTGAACATCATTGCAGCAAATTGCACGGTTAAGGTAAAAGGCAAGGAAAGTGGCATCTCGAACTGGCCCCGAGGTCAGAGCATCCTCACAATGTGATCTGTCGTTCTCGGATTGTAATGCTACTTCCGGGTTTAGGGTGGAGAACATTCTTTGGGACTCTTATCCTGCAAAACAGACACAGTGACTGAAACTATAGTGCACGGTATAGCGTGGAACACGGCCTGCTCAGCTTTGTGCATTTTCCCTGTAGTCCGCTGTGTTTCGTGTTCCGTGTAAACGTGAAAGTTGTCCTGTTTCGAGCAATGGGTGAAATCATTTAGCAAAGCAAGAATCGAAATTGAAGTAATGTCAAGCAGCTCATGGTTATTTGAACAAATCATAACCGAACATATATTCTCACGCACTCACAGATACATTTGTAGCTGAAAAGAGTCGGAGAAGATAGGCTCAGCATACTATTGATTTTTGTCTGGATTGACGGGCTTTCATTATCTGCTGCGAAATTGACATTGTAGCCGTGCACATCACAGCAGCTGTGCGAGTCGGAGAGGGACCATGGGACACTTTGCATGTGACTTTCCATCTGTTGTTATGCAGAAGGACAATTGGAAATGCAAAAAAATGGGGGGCCCAGCTGGCTGCAAGGTAGTGTGGCCGAGCGGTCTAAGGCACTGGATTCAGGTTCTCTCCTCGGCAGAAGCGTGGGTTCGAATCCCACTGCTGCCATTCCGGCTGATCAACTACACTGCTGCAGCTTTGTAAGAAATGCTGCGTTGATGATGTTCAAAACAAAAGTAAATTTTGTCCGCTTCCAGGGGAATTGAGAACATGCTGGATATTGCAAAACTACTCTGCTGTCATGATAGCGTTTGCCTCCCGTGCAGAAAATCGCAAGCAGCTTGACTGTTGCTTTACGTTCCAAGCAAGTTGAGTTTTTACTGGAACCGAATGGAGACTGTTATTTCATCGCTGTTGTGAAACAAAAGTCCTGCGGTGAGTCGATTCATCGTTATTTGGCTTTCTGGCGAATGGAAAAATCGTTACAATGCATATGTTCTTGAATTTCTCCCATTTCCTTCATTTCCATCCTGGAGACATCGGAAGGCAAAGGTAATCTAATCGAGACTGTGATTGGTGAAATTCCCTTTTTTTATGGCCTCTGATTATTATATTCTTTCTTTCTCTCTTTTCAGCATTGTCTGGGAAGTGGTGGTGCACTAAGGCTGCAGTATGTTTGAAAGAGTAGTTTGGAATTGCCCTGTTGTTAGTTGTGAGATTACTTTATGCCTCATGCCCTCGGACTGTCTCACATTTAGCATTCATGCTTCGCTGTGTCTGAACATGCATAAGGTATGCCAGTTTTGTTTGTGTTCCATGTTAAATGCTTTCTGTTTGCGATTCGCTCAATACATTACGAGTTAACAGGGTTTCTGAGGTAACTTGCAGCAGCAAAAATCCTCAACTGAGGATCTGGGAAAATTCCACCAAGTATGGTCAGTCGGAGCAAAAGTAAGGAAGTCGTTCGTTTCAGCAGTGTTTCACAATACTACCTTTCCCGTGAGCAGTCGAACAGACTAAATGATTGAGCCACAGACTGCGACGGCAAGCTCCGCTAAATAGTAATTCTTTAAAACCGGTGTAGGCAACACAACGTTATTGGGGTATACCGTGTGGAAACAGATACTTCGGTGTATCTCATCCATGCTCAGCACATAACCAAAATTAAACAAGTCCCGTTTCCCAGCATTTGGCCTCAATCCCTCCACACCCATCCTATTCCAGAAACTCACCCGATTACCATTGCAATTTTCCGAGTGCAATCGCCTCCTCCACTTCCTCTGGTAGCTCATTCCATACACGCACAACCTTGTGAGTGGGAAATGTGCCTCAGGTCCTTTGTCAATTTCAGACCACTCACCTTAAACCTATGCTCTCGAGTTTTCAACACACCCCAGCTTGGGTAAAACACGTAAATACTCAGTTCACAACCCTTCCATAAAATCATGTCGCAGCCGTTACGCTGCTGGGAACGTTGTCCCAGCCTTTTCCACCTCGTCCAAACATAAACGATATCCTTGTCTATATTTTGGCACCTATTTCACGTGTCTTTTTTTTTAAACATTTTCAAGGTGTCAATTACCCTGGACAACAACGAGCTATTGGAAACAGAAAGGTGACACGTGGAATGGCTTCAACGTTCAGTGCCGGATGTCACAGAGCTGCAGTGCAGCCAGCCTCGGCTGGTTTCTGTAGTGTAGTGGTCATCACGTCCGCCTCCCACGCGAAAGGTCCCCACTTCGAAAGTAGGCAGAAAATGCTTTGTTCTTCAACTACAGCCTTTTACATGGTCTTTCTGGCTTGCTTCACCCTCTGCAAACCTACCTGCGAAATTGCTCCAACAAATCTGATCTCTTTGTGAAATGTAATGCAATTCCATTTAATTAGTGTGCAAAGCATTGTAAAGGTTTTCTCCAAGCTGGGTCTGATCATATGCCATTCTATTTCAGAGTGTAGTTACCGCGTTCTGAAACTTCCACAAAAACCAGTACCGCATTTGCATTCCTTGCGCAGGCGGGCATGTTCAAAGACTGGGAAGAAGCTGATGCGCTTGTTTCACAGTGCACCACGGATTCCTGAACTGGTCTGTCTCTCAACTGTACCCCAAAGTCGTCTCTGAAAGGGCTCATTTGCAAGCTGTCTGTCGTTATTCAACGTGCGAGAATTGGCACCAGAGTTCCTGAATCATGGTTTGGATCAGTTCGCACGTTAGTGACTCATTCAAACAGCAACAGCAATGAAAGAAACTACACTCTCAGAGGAACCTCTGGGCTTGTGCTTTCATAACGTCGCTAGTATTAAGGTGCGTCCTGAGATCTAAGCCGTGTTGGAACTGAAACGGAGGAATCGACAGAGAGGCTACAGAATGACATCGCATCTTTAGGTTTTCTTTAAATCACTGACGAGCAAGAAAATGTGGGTGAGTTGCAGCTCTGGTGAAACTCCTTCTTTGTGAGTCACTCAGCATCAAGAGACGTGAAGGTGATTCAGGCGTGAGAGCTCTTCACATCGAGAACAAAAGACATTCAAGGGCAGTTAGCAACTCTTCCGGAGTGGGGGTGGGGTGAGTAGTAACTTCTGTTACTATGTTCAGAAACTGCCTTTTAGCTTGAGGTGAACAGAAACTGCATTTCTAATAAGCACTATGGAGTTTAGCAAGATTTATTGAGTCGCTTCTCGACGATTCCCACACAGGTTTCCAACTCAGTTGGTATCCACACCACCCCGACTCCAGGAGAGGTGCTAACTTTCCCACTCGCCCTCCCGTTTACATTTTCCTGCTCGTCAGTGATTTAAAGAAAACCAAAAGGATGCGATGTCATTCTGTAGCCTCTCTGTCGATTCCTCCGTTTCAGTTCCAACACGGCTTAGAACTCGGGACGCACCTTAATACTAGCGACGTTATGAAAGTACAAGTCCAAATGTTCCTCTGAGAGTGTAAGTTCTTTCATTGCTGTTGCTGATTGAATGAGTCACTATAAGGTGCGAACTGATCCAAAACATGATTCAGGACCTCTGGTGCCAATTCTCGCATGTTGAATAACGACAGACAGCTTGCAAATGAGCCCTTTCAGAAACGACTTTGGGCTACATTTGACAGACAGACCAGTCCAGCAATCAGTGGTGTACTGTGACACCAGCGCATCAGCTTCTTCCCTGTCTTTGAACCAGCCCGTCTGCGCAAGGAATGCAAATGCGGTTCTGGTTTTTGTGGAAGATTCAGAACGCGTTAACTACACTCTGAAACAGAATGGCATATGATCAGACCCAGGTTGGAGAAAAACTTTACAATGCTTTGCAAACTAATTTAATGGAATTGCATTGCATTTCACAAAGATAGCAGATTTGTTCGAGCAATTTCGAAGGCAGGTTTGCAGATGGGAAAGCAAGCCAGAAAGTCCATGTAAAAGGCTGCAGTTGAAGAACAAAGCAGTTTCTGCCCAGTTTCGAACTAGGGACCTTTCGCTTGTGAGGCGAACGCGATGACCACTACACTACAGAAACAAGCTGCGGGTGGTGGCGCTGCGGCTCTGTGACATCCAGCACTGAAAGTTGAAGCCATTCCACGTTTCACCTTTCTGTTTACAATAGCTCGTTGTTGTTCAGGGTAATTGACATCTTGAAAAAGTTTTTAAAACAGAAAGACACGTGAAATAGGTGACAAAATATAGACAAGGATATCGTTTATGTTTGGACGAGGTGGAAAAGGCTGGGACAACTTTCCCAGCAGCGTAACGGCTGCGACATGATTTTATGGAAGGGTTGTGAACTGAGTATTTACGTGTTTTACCCAAGCTGGGGTGAGTTGAAAACTCGAGAGCATAGGTTTAAGGTGAGTGGTCTGAAATTGACAAAGGACCTGAGGCACATTTCCCACTCACAAGGTTGTGCGTGTATGGAATGAGCTTCCAAAGGAAGTGGAGGAGGCGATTGCACTCGGAAAATTGCAATGGTAATCAGGAGAGTTTCTGGAATAGGATGGGTTTAGAGGGATTGAGGCCAAATGCTGGGAAACGGGACTTGTTTAATTTTGGTTATGTGGTGAGCATGGATGAGATACACCGAAGTATCTGTTTCCACGCGGTGTACCCCAATAACGTTGTGTTGCCTACACCGGTTTGAAAGGATGACTATTTAGCGGAGCTTGCCGTCGCAGTCTGTGGCTCAATCATTTAGTCTGTTCGACTGCTCACGGGAAAGGTAGTATTGTGAAACACTGCTGAAACGAACGACTTCCTTACTTTTGCTCCGACTGACCATACTTCGTGAAATTTTCCCAGATCCTCAGTTGAGGATTTTTGCTGCTGCAAGTTACCTCAGAAACCCTGTTAACTCGTAATGTATTGAGTGAATCGCAAACAGAAAACATTTAACAAGGAATACAAACTAAACTGGCATACCTAATGCATGTTCAGACACAGCGAAGCATGAATGCTAAATGTGAGACAGTCCGAGGGCATGAGGCATGAAGTAATCTCACAACTGACAACAGGGCAATTCCAAACTACTCTTTCAAACATACTGCAGCCTTAGTGCACCACCACTTTCCAGACAATGCTGAAAAGAGAGAAAGAAAGTATATAATAAGCAGGGGCCATAAAAAAAAGGAATTTCACCAATCACAGTCTCGGTTAGATTACCTTTCCGTTCTGATGTCTCCAGGATGGAAATGAAGGAAATGGGAGAAATTCAATAACATATACATTGTAACGATTTTCCATTCGCCCGAAAGCCAAATAACGATGAATCGACTCACCGCAGTACTTTGTTTCACAACAGCGATGAAATAACAGTCTCCATTCGGTTCCAGTAAAAACTCAACTTGCCTGGAACGGAAATCAAGAGTCGAGCTGTTTGCGATTTTCTGCACAGGAGGCAAACACCATCATGGCAGCAGAGAATCGTCCCAATATTCAGCACGTTTCCACAACACAGTCAATTCTCCTGGAAGCTATCGATTTTTGCTTATGTTTTGAACGTCAATAATGCAGTAGGGATCAAAGCAGTATTTGTTACAATGCTGCGGCGGTGAAGTTGATCAGCAGAAATGGCAGTGGTGTTATTCGAACTCACATCCCTTTCGAGACTGGAACTTGGCTCCAACGCTTTCGATCTCGCTGGCCACCTTATTGTAGGATGGATGTAGATGCCTTGAGAACGTTCAGAGGAGGTTTACCAGGATACTGCCTGGACTGGAAGGCTTATCTTATGAAGAGACGTTGACTGAGCTCGGACGTTTTTCACTGGAGGAAAGAAGGAGGAGAGGGGACCAAATTGAGGTAGACAAGATAATGAGAGACATAGATAGAGTCGATAGCCAGAGACTTTTTCCAAGGGCAGAAATGGCTAACACGAACGGTCAACTTTTTAAGCTGGTTGGAGGAAAGTATAGAGGGGATGTCAGAGATGGGTTCTTTCCACAGAGATTTGTGAGAGCATGGAATGCGACGCCAGTAGCAGTTGCCGAAGCAAGGTCATTGAGGATATTTAAGAGACTGCTGAACATGCATATGGTCACAGAAATTTGATGGTGCATACATGAGGATCAATGGTCGCCACAACTTCGTGGGCTGAAGGGCTTGTTCTGTGCTGTACTGTTCTATGTTCTATGTTCTAAATGTTGTGTTGTTGCCTTGTTCTGTACTCCTTGCGATAGCCAGACATTTCAGCACCATTAAAAGTACGTTACACTCACAACTTCATCACATTGGCATTTGCCAAGACAGGATATTTCACATAACATCGCTCTCTGTCAATCTCGTGTGCCTGAGATTTGAACAATCTCTGGTCTGTGTTAATCAAAACGTCCCTCGTCTCATAACCTCAGATTTAACACGCCCCCTTATGTATGTCATCATTATTAATTGATTCCTCACTGTGTTATGTAAGCACACGTTGAGAAGAAATAAAAATGAGAACAACAGTCACCTATGTGACTGCGATTTGACCCAATGTTGCTGCAACCAACCGATTCAGCTGTAAGTGAAATAGCTCACACCTTTCCTGTTCCAGTAATGTGGTAAGTTTTCATGAGTTGAATTAGACTCAGCATGATTTCAGAGGACACAATTTACTGGGATATAAAGACATGATGAAATACACGGGGGTTGGGGGTGGCATGTGGTGAGGAAAGATATGGTTAGATGTCCCTTGATACAAAATCATTAGAGACGACGGAAATGAGATTTCCTGGGAGATAAAGACACGAGTAAAGGAAAGAAGGGGTTTAATGGGATGCTGGAATACAGGAAGAATCACACGACACAAATCAGGAATGACTGAGTTGTGTCCTAATGGAGAATTTCCCAGCGGATTTGAGGATGGTAAGGGTAAATAAGAGGGAAATTAGCTCGTTCAGGTGAATGTATAACTGAGTTCAGAGCTTCAAAACCAGCAAGGAACGACAAAGAGGTAGCACGTACTTTTTATTCAGAGTTTTTGAAATCGGAGATGATTTTACAGAAAGAAAAAAAAACATTTTAGAAGATGATTCCAGCATATTTGAAAGGCCACATGCAGTCACACAAGGAGCAAATTTCACAGTGACAGGGATTCTGGGAATCCTGGATGGGGTGGCAGAAGTGACACACTCACAAATTGTTTAGCGTTCATTGGAAATAAATTGCATAATACCTGCAACTGAACATGTTTAGTGTAAGAAGAGCTGGTGGTGTTGAAAGGTGTAGCTGCTGGTTTGACGTGAACTACTATACATTGTTAATGAACTGAGCTGTTTGTTTTTGCTTTGCATTAAATGGAAGCCAGTTTGCTCAGTCCGCTGGCTAACTGGTTTATGGTATAGAGTGAGACTAACAACGTGGGATTAATTGTCGCACTGTCTCAGCTTGCCATAAGGAACATCATCTCCACCGCCTATGTGATCTGTAATATAATTGTGACTCTAGTGAGTAGGAATGGACCTGTCGATGTCAAGCATCATTATCATTGCCATCTGTTGCCTTGAACATTTGGTCACAATGACCAGGAACGGGACTGAGTCTATTTAATACTCAATGATCTCCTCCCGAAAAAGCCAGCGACAAGACTCGTCCTTATTCCTGTTGGACTCCTCTGTTCTGCACAGTAGCAAAACCATTTGTCATAACTTTACCAGATTCACTGACAACATTCAGTCTACCCAAAGAAGTAAATCTAATTCCTTTCGAACGGTCTAATGAGCTGAGTGAGTTTGCAGCAAACAGGATTATATGAAACGAGTTTAACAGCCTTTCACATAATGTAATCCAGAGCAGTGTCGGAGATTTGAAAAAGGCCAGCAAGCTAAAATATCACCTCTGTTTCTCGATCCACAGATGGATAATTACCTGGGAAATATGTGCAGTTGTACGATTAATAATAGATGCCTCTCCCAAAGATTGAACAATCCCACAAATCAGAAACTGGAGTTTTAGAATAGATGCTGCTACATTCGATATTATTCTTCAGTCTGATCCTCCAATAACTCCAGATCAACGTCAGTAAAAGCAGCTTTTGATAAGGATTGAAATTACAGCTGAAGCATTTTTACATGCTGGAAAGTACCAAGCGCTGATCAGTTGCTCCACTGGAGCCGCTGGCAGCAAGCTTATAACATAGAACATAGATCGTAGAGAAATACAGCGCAGTACAGGCCCTTCGGCCCTCGATGTTGCGCCGACCAAAGCCTACCTAACCTACACTAGCTCAATAACCTCCATATACTTATCCAATGCCCGCTTAAATGACCATAAAGAGGGAGAGTCCACCACTGCCACTGGCAGGGCATTCCATGAACTCACAACCCGCTGAGTAAAAATCTACCCCTAACATCTGTCCGATACCTACCACCCCTTAATTTAAAGCTGTGTCCCCTAGTAACAGCTGACTCCATTAGCGGAAAAAGGTTCTCACTGTCAACCCTATCTAACCCCCAATCATCTTGTACACCTCTATCAAATCTCCCCTAAACCTTCTTTTCTCCAATGAGAACAGCCCCAAGTGCCTCAGCCTTTCCTCATATGATCTTCCTACCATGCCAGGCAACATCCTGGTAAACCTCCTCTGCACTCGTTCCAGTGCCTCCACATCCTTCCTATAGGATGGTGACCAAAACTGCACACAATACTCCAGATGAGGCCGCACCAGAGTCTTATACAACTGCAACATGACCTCAGGACTCCGGAACTCAATTCCTCTAAAATTAAAGCCCAGTACACCATATGCATTCTTCACAGCACTATTTATCCGGGTGGCAACGTTCAGAGATCTGTGTACATGGACATCAAGATCCCTCTGCTCATCCACACTACCAAGTAGCCTAACATGAGCCCAGTAATCCATCTTCTTGTTACTCCTACCAAAGTGAATGACTTCACACTTAGCTACATTAAACTCCATTTGCCACCTTTCTGCCCAGCTCTGCAACTTATCTATATCCCGCTGTAACCTGCCACATCCTTCTTTGCTGTCCACAACTCCACCGACTTTCGTGTCATCCGCAAACTTACTCACCCAGCTTTCAAGCCCCTCCTCTAAGTCATTTATAAAAATGACAAACAGCAATGGTCCCAAAATAGATCCTTGTGGAACACGGCTAGTAACTGCACTCCAAGATGAACATTTACCATCAACTACTACCCTCTGTCTCCATCCAGCCAGCCAATTCCTAATCCAAACCTCTAATGCACCCTCAATGCCATACCTCCATAGTTTTTGCATTAGCCTACCATGGGGTACCTTATCGAACGCCTTGCTAAAATCCATATACACCACATCTACTGCTTTACCCTCGTCCACTTCCTTGGTCACCTTCTCAAAGAACTCAGTAAGGTGTGTGAGGCACGACCTGCCCTTCACAAAACCATGCTGACTATCCTTGATCACATTATTCCTATCCAGATGTTCTTATATCCTATCCATTACAATTCTCTCTAAGACTTTGCCCACAACAGAAGTGAGACTCACTGGCCTATAGTTACTCGAGCTATCCCTACTCCCCTTCTTGAATAAGGGGACCACATTCGCTATCCTCCAGTCTTCTGGCACTATTCCCGTAGACAATGACGACATAAAAATCAAGGCCAATGGCTCTGCTATCTCCTCCCTAGCTTCCCAGAGGATCCTAGGATAAATGCCATCAGGCCCAGGGGACTTATCTATTTTCATCCTTTCCAGTATTCCCCAGACCTCTTCCCTACATACCTCAAGGCCATCCATTCTAATCACTTGTGACTCAATATTCACATCAGCAACGGTGTCCTGTTCCTGTGAGAATACTGACGAAAAGTATTGATTTAGTGTCTCTCCAATTCCCTCTGCCTCCACGCACAACTTCCCACCACTATCCTTGACTGGACCGATACCTACCCTAGTCATCCTTTTATTCCTGGCATACCTATAGAAAGCCTTTGGATTTTCCCTAATCCTACCAACTAAGGACTTTTCATGTCCCCTTCTCGCTGCTCTTAGCTCTCTCTTTAGATCCTTCCTGGCTACCTTATAACTCTCAATCGCCCCAACTGAACCTTCACGCCTCATCTTTACATAGGCCGCCTTCTTCCCTTTCACAAGGGATTCCAATTACTTATTAAACCACGGCTCCCTCACAAGACCATTTACTCCCTGCCTGACTGGTACATAATTATCAAGGACACCCAATAGCTGTTCCTTGAACAATCTCCACATATCATTTGTGTTTTTCCCTTGAAGCCTATTTTTCCAATCTACGCATCCTAAGTCATGCCTCACCGCATCATAATTTCCCTGCCCCCAGCTCTAACTCTTGCCCTGCAGTGCACACTTATCCCTCCCCACCACGAGAGCAAAAGTCACTGAGTTGTGGTCACTGTCCCCGAAGTGCTCACCTACCTCCAAGTCTAACACCTGGCCTGGTTCATTAGCTAGCACCAAATCCAGTATGGCCTCACCTCTTGTTGGCCTGTCTACATATTGTGTCAGGAAACGCTCCTGCACACATTGGACAAACACCGACCCATCTAACGAACTCGAGCTAGAGCTTTCCCAGTCAATATCTGGGAGGTTAAAGTCCCCCATAACAACCACCCTGCTACTTTCACTCTTCTCCTGAATCATCCTCGCAATACTTTCCTCTACTTCTCTCGGACTATTAGGAGGCCTGTAGAAAACTCCTAACAGGGTGACCTCACCTTTCCTATTTCTTACCTCAGCCCAAACTACCTCAGATGGCAAGTCTTCCTCCATCGTCCTTTCCACCGCTGTAATACTATGATTGACAAGCAATGCCACACCTCCTCCTCTTTTACCCCCATCTCTGACCCTGCTAAAACATTTAAACCCTGGAACCTGCAACAGCCATTCCTGTCCCTGTTCTACCCACGCCTCTGTAATGGCCACAACATCGAAGTCCCAGGTACCAACCCACGCTGCAATTCACCTACCTTATTTCTTATACTTCTGGCATTGAAGTATGCAAACGTCAAGCCACCATCCTGTTTACAGGCACCCTCCTTCGAGATCGATGCCTTGTTCCTAACCTCCCTGCACTCAAGATCATGTACCCTAAAGCTACAGTCCAGGTTCCCATGCCCCTGCAGAGTTAGTTTAAACCCTCCCAAAGAGAACTAGCAAACCTCCCCCCAAGGATACTGGTGCCCCTCAGGTTCAGGTGTAGACCATCCTGTTTTTAGAGGTCCCACCTTCCCCAGAAAGAACCCCAGTTGTCCAGAACCTGAATCCCTCCCTCCTGCACCATCCCTGTAGCCATGCATTTAACTGTTCTCTCTCCCTATTCCTCGACTCTCTATCACGTGGCACGGGTAACAAACCAGAGCCAACAACTCTGTTCGTACTTGCTCTGAGCTTCCAACCTAGCTCCCTGAAAGTCTGCCTAACATGGGGCGGCACGGTGTCACAGTGGTTAGCACTGCTGCCTCACAGCGCCAGAGACCTGGGTTCAATTCCCGACTCAGGCGACTGACTGTGTGGAGTTTGCACGTTCTCCCCGTGTCAGCGTGGGTTTCCTCCGGGTGCTCCGGTTTCCTCCCACAGTCCAAAAGATGTGCGGGTCAGGTGAATTGGCCATGCTAAATTGCCCGTAGTGTTAGGTAAAAGGGGTAAATGTAGGAGTATGGGTGGGTTTCGCTTCGGCGGGTCGGTGTGGACTTGTTGGGCCGAAGGGCCTGTTTCCACACTGTAAGTCTAATCAAAAATCCTCACCCCTCTTCCTACCTATGTCGTTGGTTCCAGCGTGGACCACGATCTGGGGCTGCTCCCCCTCCCCGTTAAGGACCCAGAAAACACAATCAGAGACATCATGCACCCTTGCACCTGGGAGGCAACATACCAATCGTGAGTCTCTGTCGCCCCGCACAACCGCCTATCTGTGCCCCTCACTATTGAGTCCCCAATAACTATCGCTCTACCTTTCTCCACCCTTCCCTTCTGAGCAACGGGGCCAGGCTCCGTGCCAGTGGCCTGAACCTCGTTGCTTACCCCTGGTAAGTCATCCCCCCACAAGTAACAAAACGGTATACTTGTTCTTGAGGGGAATGACCGCAGGGGGTCCCTGCACTGGCTGCTTCCTCCCACTCCCCTTCACTGTCACCCTTCTCTCTGCAATCTTTGGAGTAACTACTCCCCTAAAGCTCTGATCTATGACCACGCCTGCGCGCTTATATAAGAAAAGAACCTTCCCAGGTAAGCTAGCGCGACACCAGCTTCCGGGTCCGCTAGGCGCTTAAAAAAAACTTTAAATTTTAGCCTTTAACAAACAAAAACTGGACTATACCCGCGACTTAAACAAAACACCACCAGACAGCCGTTACCTGCTCCGCTCCCTGCTCGTACCTCTGGGACCTTCGACCCGCCTGCTCTACTTTTGCTGTGGCCCTGAAATTAAAGCTAAGGCAGAAAAGGGGGAACTGATATGGACATGCGACTTTTCGAGCATCAGGTTCAGGAAATGGGACACAGAATATTAATGCACAAAATTGACTTGATTGAAAACTGGGTTTTCTGTGTGTCGCTGCATTGTTTACAGACAATGTTATATTATCGTTGTCACAGGGCTTCTCATTCCGTCTGCTTCAATTTAGCACAGAATTCGATTCAACGACACTTCATTAACTTACTTCTGCAAGTTCCTACAGACAACATGAAACAAATTGTACTCATCATCAATCTTCACCATGGCTATAGTCAAGGACATGTTGCACAGTTTTCATGAATAATGAAGATAGAAGAATGTTATGCAAGAGTAAATTGAATTTCAGTTTAAATTGTAATGTGATAAGAATCCAGAATAAGATACTGAATTTCTCAAATTCATGTTTATTACCGTGGCCAGCACTCTAGCCAGGCAAAGGGGAAATCTGTCCCTGAATCCCCAGCATGCACACGGCCGTTTGCTCCATGTGTCCAGCTGGAAAACTGTGTGAAGGAGCATGCAGTCTGACAGAGCGCCTGGGAGAATCCTCCACTGTCTGATCTAAAGCTGCATCAGGAGCTGTGTATCCCAGCTGTGAGAGCAGTCGGATAAAGGTGGCGGGGGGGGGGGGGGGAACCTTGGTATTCCGTGGTGTGGATTCACATTGCCCACATCCTGTTATTGTTTAAAACTCCCTGTCAGAAACAGCACAGACCGAGAGGAATAGGAGGTGGGGGGGGGGGGAGGTGGGGGGTGGGCGGCATTTAATCCGCCAACACTACCCCGCCATTTGATATCATTATGGCTGACCAAACACGTCAATGTCTTTTCCCAGCCCATCCACATCAACCTGTCGCCCAAAGGGAAAAAGACACTGAATAAACCGAAAAATTCTGTGTAATTGTGGGAGGGAAATGTGTTTAGAGACAGTGATCTTCTGCCGTGGGTTTTGTGAATGACAGCCGATTCGGGGCTGATCATGTTTCAAATGATATGATTCCCTCAAACCTCACCATCAACAAAGTGAGGAATCTTCTCTGGTCAGTAGCAGGGGTGAGAACTCCAGACGATGGGATCTGATGATGAATCAGCAGAACAATCGTTGATTCCGCTGAAATCTGAATTAAACTCCGATTCTCGTGGGACTTAAACCCACAAACTTTGAATCGCAATCTTCATGCAGTACATGTCCAACACGTCTTTCATTGTTCAACAGAGCTGCGCTAGGCTCCATTTTACTGCTCCCAAAGGTACGGTATTCAAATTTTTCATCAAGCATCTGTTTATCCTGGCCCCACTTTCCCATGCCTGGTCATTGTCCGTGCATGTTCTCGCTCCTCGAGTGTTCGGCTAAATACTCCTGAAGTGTTTTGATGACTCTTAGCTTTTCCACACGTTCAAACATGGAGTTCCAGACAAACAACACTCCCAGGGTGTAAACATTCTTCCTAAATCTTCTCTGAACATCCTCTTTCCAGCGTTTTATATATATCCCTGGTTATTAACCCTTCCCATAAGAAGTTTATTCCTGTCACACGTATCTATCTCCTTTCTGTGCACCTTAATCAATTCCCCTCTAGCTTTCTCTGCTCTAAGATAAGGAGCCCCAGACGAGATCACCTATCTTTGCAGAGGCGAGAGTGTAGTACTTTAAAAGCACAGCATGTCAGGAAGCATCTGCGGAGCAGGAGAGTCGATGTTTCGGGCATAAGCCCTTCATCAGGAATGAGACTTTTCAATCGGAGTTGAGGGAGGGGAATGGGTTTGGTTGTCAGGGAGCTGGGAAAGCGATAGGTGGATGAAGGTGAGGGAGAATGTGATAATTCAGAGGAGGGATTGATGGCTGGGTCCAGAGAGCAGTGCCTATTTGTAGGCATTGGACTGGGATAATGCATAGAGTTGAAATGAGGAAGCTGTTGAAATACACATTATCCCGTGTGGTTCCAGGGTCCTATGGTGGAATATGAGACGTTCCTCCTCCAGGCATCGGGTGGTAATGGAATGGCGGTGGCTTGTGCCCCGAAGCATCGATCTCCCTGCTCCTGAGATGCTATCTGACTGCTGTGCTTTTCCAGGACTACACTCTCGACTCTGAGCTCCAGCACCTGCAGCCCTCACTTTTGCTTACCTTCGCAGGGGGAATGGTCGAGCTCAGGCACCAGCTTGATAAATCATCTCTGACCACTCTCCCGTGAAAACACACGTTTCCTGAAGTCTGCCAATCAGAACAGAACAAAATTATCCAAAGAAAAGCAGAAATATCTGAAAAACATCAGCATCTGGGGAGAGATTTCGAGCCGAACGATCCGCCTTTGGAACGAATGGTATGTGTAGGTGGTTCAGGAACGTGAAAGAAGGTGGACAGGGTCTAAAATGATTGAACTCGATGTTGGGTATGGAAGATTGCACGGTGTTTCAGCAGGAAATGAATTGCCCCTCTTCCAACTCGCGCTGTTCTATGCGGGAGCTCTGTAGCACAACAAACTGAAATGGAGGCATGGGAGCACAGTGGGATGTTGCAGTGACAGGAATCTAGAAGCTCAGGGTCTTTCTTTTTTGCTTGCAGACAGAACGTAGGTGTACACACGTTTGTCAGCCATTCTGTTTTTCTCTCCCCAGTCTCGATCAGATCACATTGTGAGCAGGAAATGTACTTTGCTAAATTGAGTGATGGGCAGATAAATCACTGGAACCTTACACATTGAGGAGAGACATCGTAAACGATCAGCATTACACCTTCTGGGATTTCGTGTGATGGTGCCAGATGGGGAAGTGCTGGGGGTCAAGGAGGATTGGACGATGGTGGGCAGAAAGCAATTCTCCTGCATAGTGCACAATTCTTCTCGCGACATGTCCCTTCGAGAATGGAGGGACAGATATTAATAACCAGTACTTGGAATGGATCAACTGTATTGCTCAATAACAATCGCTTAACTGTCCACTTCCTTTTCAAATCACTTGACCCACAGCCTTGTATGTCTTGGCATCACAAATTCACATTTGAATACCTCGGAAAGTTATGTGGATTTCTGCCTCTCCATTCCTTGCATACACTGTATTCCAGATTTCAATCACCCACCATTTGAAAACGTTTTTCCACACATTCACTCTAATCTTTCCGCCTCTGGCCTTAACTCGATGGCCCCCCGTGATCGAAATCTTCACCAAAGTGTAACATGTATTTCTGTCAATAAATTCATATCCATCAGTACTTTGTACACCTTAATTATGTCCCCCCACAATCTCATCTGCTCTAAGGAAAAACAACTCCAGTTTACCCAATCTCTCTTCTTCAGCACAGGCAATATCCTGGCACCTCTCCCCTGCATAACTACACACAATAGTCTCGCTAGAGCCGAATGAACAAGTGAAATAAATGATGCAGAATTCGACAGAAACTGGTGTTTTTGAATAAAGTTTATTTTCCTCAATGCTGCTCTGTGCCCTTTTCCTATGCCTAATGTTTCAATAATGTCCATGTCAGTAGAAGCTGCGACATGAGGTTTGATCTCACAACCGCGGTATCGAAATGGATCAACTGATTTGTATGCCCCAATGGTAAGACTTGGGCATGGTCACCCCGAAACAATGACCACAGCATAGACTGAACAGTGTCAATGTGAAAGTGATTGTAAGGGAAATGGGAGGGGAACAATAGGCAATCGGTGCAGGAGTAGGCCATTCTGCCCTTCGAGCCAGCACCACCATTCATTATGATCATGGCCGATCATCTTCAATCAGTATCCTGTTCCTACCTTATCTCCATAACCCTTGATCCCACTATCCTTTACAGCTCTATCCAACTCTTTCTTGAAAGTATCCAGAGACTTGGCCTCCACAGCCTTCTGGGTCAGAGCATTTCACAAACGCACCACTCTCTGGTTGAAGAAGTTTCTCCTCAACTCTGTTCTAAATGGCCTACCCCTTATTTTTAAACCGTGGCCTCTGGTTCTGGACTCATCCATAAGCGGAAACATGCTTCCTGCCTCCAGAGTGTCCAATCCTTTAATAATCTTACATGTCTCAATCAGATCCCCTCTCAGCCGTCTAAACTCAAGTGTATACAAGCCCAGTCGCCCCAATCTTTCAACGTCAGATAGTCCCGCCATTCCAGGAATTGACCTTGTGAAGCTACGCTGCACTCCCTCAATAACCAGAATGTCATTACTCAAATTTGGAGACCAAAACTGTGCACAATTTTCCAGGTGAAGTCTCACCAGGGCCCTGTATGGCTACAGAAGAACCTCTTTGCTTCTATACTGAAGTTGTCTTGTTATGAAGGACAGCATGCTATTAGCTTTCTTCGCTGCCTGCTGTACCTGCATGCTTGCTTTCATTGACTGATGTACAAGAACACCCAGATCTCGTGGTACTGCCTCTTTACCAACTTGACTCCATTTAGGTAGTAATCTGCCTTCCCGTTCTTGCCAACAAAGTGGATAACCACACATTTATCCACATTAAACTGCATCTGGCATGCTTCTGTCCACTCACCTAGCTTGTCCAGGTCATCCTGTAATCTCCTAAATTTTCCTTACATTTCACCCTGCCACCCAGCTTTGCATCATGAGCAAATGTGCTAATATTACTTTAAATACCATCATCTATATCATAAATGTATATTGTAAAAAGCTGTGGTCCCAGCACTGATCCCTGCGGTAACTCACTGATCACCGTCTGTCATTCAGAAAGGGAGCTGTTTATCACTCCTCTTTGTTTCTTGTCAGCCAACCAATTTTCAATCCAAGTCAGTATTTTGCCCCCAATACCATGCGCCCTAATTTTACTCACTAAACTTAAAAGAGGTAAGTGATTGCGGGAGGGAGGGAATTCTCTGAGAATGGATGTGTCTGAATCCTGATATATGACTCGCAGAGACGTGAGGGGGGGCGGGGTTTGACGGAAAAAACTCATAATCTCAGGGAATGCCTTCATGTAAAACCAATTAATTTCTTTCTGTGTTTCTTCAGAATGAGTCACAAGGACCTAAATGCAGTGACTCCGATTCGAAAGAGCTTACTGCGGCCACAATGCAGAACATATTAACATTCAAACCATGCAGACAGATTAGATTACTTACAGGGAGCCAATTCACCTGGCCCGCACATCTTTGGACTGTGGGAGGAAACCGCAGCAACCGGAGGAAACCCACGCACACACGGGGAAAACATGCAAACTCCACACAGTCAGTCGCCTGAGTCAGGAATTGAACCCAGGTTTCATATGCTATGAGGCAGTAGAGCTAACCACTGTGCCACAGTGCCGCCCACTAAAGTCAGCAATATTTGCAGTAACAGAGGATATGTTAGGAAGAGTAGCAGATACTCAACAGGAATATTAGGCGAACGATAGCAGACATGTGGGATACACAATTTGCTGAATTTTGAATTCGCTATCCTCAGACGCTGTGGTGGTTACATCGAGTACTGCATGTTGATGACTGATTTTGATAGATTTCCAGGGAAAAACAGGTTCATGGGATGGTTTGGGTATTGTTGCAATGTATGTTTCAATAACAATGTGTTATTAACAATATGTTAACAATAATTTCCTAGAACCAGAATCAGACAAACTTTGTTTCGCAGCTGCGAATACCTAACCAGACGTGGTGGTGGAAATGAGCACGTGAAGCTATTCTGGTGCCTCAGTGACATGATTGGTAAAGGTCCGGTCATAGAGTCATAGAGATATACAGCAGGGAAGCAGACTCTTCGGTCCATGCCGACCAGATATCCCAACCCAATCTAGTCCCACCTGCCAGCACCCGGCCCATATTCCTCCAAACACTTCCTATTCATATACCCATCCAGATGTCTCTTAAATATTACAATTGTACCAGGCTGCACCACTTCCTCTGGCAGCTCATTCCATTAACGCACCACCTTCTGTATGAAAAAGTAGCCCCTCAGGTCTATTTTATATCTTTCCATTCTCAAACTAAATCTATGCTCTCTAGTTCTCGACTCCCCGACCCCATGGAAAATACTTTGTCTATTTATCTAAGTGCATGCAATGCTGAGGCTGGGAGTGCTTCTGGTCAAAGGCGGGGTGGAAGCGCATATTGGTCTCAATGTATTATATTATTAAGATTCAGCAGCAGCATTAACCTCCACTGAGAACTGGCTCGTAGGAAGCGGGCTGGAGCCTTCAGTGAGAGGTCGATGAATTGAAAGCATTCTCAGAGATTTTCCTTCACAAAGCGGTATTTTCTTACTTTGGCAGTAAGAACTGCTTTTGCTCACATCGTCTCGACATCATTCTCTTGCTCCAGTAAACACTCCAATCCAGCGTACATTGTTTCCATTCCAACAGAGAAACGTGTCGTATTCTCCCTCCATCTGGGATAATCTGAATTTACACTGCCATTCTTTGAATGGAGAAATGCAGTAGGGAGTTGTCAGTGCAGTGGCGATATATTGGGCTAGTAATCTTTGGAGACTGGAATGTGGCAGCTGCTGTTATTTAAATTCGATGAAGAAAATAGACCCAATCTCAAGAACAGAGACAATAACTTTAGTTTACTGAACACACATTCATTCATGTCCCATCGAAAGGGAAATCTGCCAACCATAACGAGTCCTGTCAACATGTGACTCCAGACCCACAACAACGTGATTCACCCATGAATGCCATCTGACTCAGTTCAAGGTGAATTAAGAATGAAAAACAAGTGCTCTTCAGACCAATGATAACAACATTCCGTGGGAAAATGGAAGAATAAAAATACATGGACAACGGGGAAAATGGGAATAGTGTCTGTGTGGACTCGAACTCAACTGATTATCAAACCAAATAAACACAATGATACCCGCAGCGCCTAGAAGTCAAGGCCATGGGGTGAATGCAGGAAGGAATTCAATTACATGCTGAGGTGTAAACTGACTTGCTCAGTCACAATGCGCTCAGGTAATTCACCACTCCCATATGTGAGAATTGATCACTCAGGAGACCAACAGATAGAGTCAGCAGCAATTTTCCAAATGACAACTGGAGTTCGATTCTGCTGTTGTTGCAACTGTTTATCCCAATCAGCAATGAACCATGTTTGGATGCCTGTTTCCAGTAGAGTTCCACTGTTTTCTGATGGATACCAATCATTTAGACTTAGTTGTGGGAGCCATGATTCAGAAGTTTGCTGATGATGCAACAATTGGTCGTGTAGTTGACTATGACGAAGAATGTCAGAGACTTCAGTGATGTATAAATCAGGTGGAATGGAAAATGGCGAATTGAACTGAATGCAGACAAATGAGTGTTAACGAAATTGGGGAGATAAAACATAACAGTGTGGATTCTGTGTGGTGTAGAGAGACAAAGATATCTTGGCGTGGACATCCATGATCGCTGAACATCAATGGACAGGGGAATCAGTTGGACGGAAGTGCACACTGTAAATGCTGAAGATCAGAGTGAAGATTAGAATGGTGCTAAAGAAGCACAGCAGGTCAGGCAGCATTCGAGTTGCAGGAAGAAATGACGTTTTGTGCAAAAGGCCTTCATCAGGAATAAGGCTGGGAGACTCTAGTTTGGCGAGCTAAGTTGGGGTGGGGCTTGAGAGAATTTAGCTGAGAGTGCAATGGGTGGGTGGAGGTGGGGATAAGAGTGCTAGGTCGGAGAAGAGGGTGGCACGGAGAGGTGGGAAGGAAGATAAACAGGTGGGACAGGTCATGGGGACAGTGCTGAGCTGGAAAGTTGGAGCTAGGTTAAGGTGGGGGGAGAGGAAATGAGGAAACTGGTGAAATCCACATTGATGCTAGGCGGTTGAAGTGTCATGAGGCAAAAGATGAGACATTCTTCTTCCAGGGTGGTGAGGGAGCGGTGGTGAAGGAGAGCAAGGACTCTCATGTCCTCGGGAGAGTGGCGGGG
Source organism: Hemiscyllium ocellatum (assembly GCF_020745735.1). Taxonomy (NCBI): domain Eukaryota; kingdom Metazoa; phylum Chordata; class Chondrichthyes; order Orectolobiformes; family Hemiscylliidae; genus Hemiscyllium; species Hemiscyllium ocellatum. The sequence goes on along the minus strand of NC_083414.1, from coordinate 78,400,442 downwards.
GCGGGGGGGTGGTGTTGAAGTGTTTGGTCACGAGGCGTTGGGGTTGATTGTTGCCAGTGTCCTGGAGGTGTTCTCTGAAGCGTTCTGTGAGAAGGTGTCCGGTGGCCCCACTGTAGAGGAGACTGCATCGGGAGCAATGGATGCAACTAATGACATGTGTGGAAGTGCAGGTGAAACCTTGGTGGATGTGGAAGTCTTCCTTGTGGCAGTTGGCGGAGGTGGTGTGTGTGTGTAGCGGGGGCACAGGGTTTGCAATTGTTGTGGAGACAGATGAAGGTGCCGGGAGGGGAGGGTGGGCCATTGGAGGGCATGGACTTGACTCGGTAGTCCTGGAGGGAAAAGTCTTTGTGGAAAGTGGATGGGATGGGGAGGGAAAAATATCTCTGGAGGTCAGTGTTACTGATATTTTTACAAACCCACTGACTCCCACAGCTATCTGGATTACACCTCCTCCCACCCCACCTCGTGCACAATTGCTATCCTGTGTTCCCAACTCTTCCGCATCAACCACATCTGCTCCCAGTGGACCTGTTCCACCACAGAACACACCAGATGGCCTCCTTTATTCAAGACCAGACTTTCCCCTCCCATGTGGTTGAAGATGCCCTCTAACGCATTTCATCCATGTCCCGCACCTCCATCCATGAACTCCACACCTCCAAACACAACAAGAAAAGAACAAGGACAGAGTCAGGTCTTCGCCTTACATTCCACCAACTTGCACATAAATCACATCCGCTGACATTTTCACAATCACTAAATTGACCCCACAACCAGGGATATGTTTCCCTCCCAAAATCTAACCGCTTTCCTCAAAGGCCATTTCCTCCGCGACTACCTACTCATATCCACGCCGTCCAATGTCTCACCATTCCCTCCCAGCACTTTTCTCTGCCACCGCAGGAATTGAAAAACCTGCGCCCACATCTTCGCCCTCACCTCTGTCCCAGGCTCCAATGGAGCCTTCCACATCCATCATGTGTCACCTGCACTTCCTCACATGTCATTTGTTGTATCTGCTGCTCCCGATGCGGTCACCTCTAAATTGGGGAGATTGGATGTCTTCATACAGAGCACTTCATGAACATCTCCAGTTCACCTGCAAGAATCAACTCCACTGCTCCATGCCCAAACATTTCAACTCCCCCTCCCATTCTCCCGAGGACATGCAGTTCCTGGGCCACCTCCATCGCCAATCCCTCACCACCCAACGCCTGGAGGAAGAACGCCTCGTCTTCTTTCTCGGGACACTACAACCCCATGGAATCAATGTGGACTTCATCAGTTTCCTCATTCCCACTCCCCCATCTTAGCCCAGTTCTAACCTTCCAGCTCAGTACTGTCCTCCTGATCTGTCCAACCTGTCTATTTTCATTCCCACCTATCCACTCTACCTTCTTCCCTGACATATCACCTTCACCCCCACCTCCTTCCACCTACTGCTCTCTCAGCTATCTTCTTCCCAGTCCCACCCTCGTCCCATTTATCTCTATACACCATAGGCTCCCAGTCTCATTCCTGATGAAGGGCTTTTGCTCGAAACGTTGATTTTTCCTCAGATGCTGCCGGACCTGCTGTGCTTCTCCAGCACTACTTTCATCTTGAGGGGAAACAGTAGATTGAGAGGGTTTTCGGATATTTTCTATTGTTGACCCCAGGCTATAGATGATAGTAGAACTTTAGTAACCACCAGTTTAGGAAATAGCTACAGGACTGAGCACAAATCTGGTCACTGCATTAATCAACATTTCTTAAATGTTAAGATTAAAAGATGGAGGGCTGAAGCATGCAAATTTGCCCATCAAGACTGCTTCACCACTCAATGAGTTTATTCTTTCCAAGTAGAGGTGCTATGGTCCTTGGAGGGGAACTTGCAAATGGTGGCGTTGCTTTGCATCTTTCAAACTTGTCCTTATAGTCGGTACAGTTGTTGAGCTTTGAAGGTTCTATGAAAAATGCACGGATGACTTACTCCAGTGCATCGTGTCGTTGGTGAATCCTGCTGCAAATGTGACATAGCTGTGAAGAGAATAAACATTCAGGTATGGATGAGGGTGCAATCAAGTGACTGCATTGTCGTAGACGGTGCCCAGTTCCTTAAGTGTTATTGAAGTTACACCCATCGAGGCAAATGGAGAGAGTTCTGTACCACATCCCATTTGTGCCTTACAAACGGTGTAGAATTCACGGAGACACGAGTTGAGTTTATAATCAAAAACTGTCTACCAACGGAAATGGTTTTGTTGTCAAAGCGTTTCTATTGACAACCTCAATCCTTTTTTGCCTAAGTACTAGCTCCATGGACGATTACACAGGGGAATTAGGTTAAAGTAAAGCCATTGAATGTCAATGGGATATGATGAGGTTCTCATTTGCCAGAGTTATCATTACTGTATTTCGTCCTTACGTGGTTTTCAGTCGCTACTGATTTCAAGTTTCAATTTCCCTTCTGTGCTTGTAATTTCAAAAATTGCTTCACGTATTTTTTTTCACCTGCCTTAATAATATGCCTGGACGCTGCAGGGGACAGCAGAGATTTACAAACGTGTTGCCAACTCTGGATAAAATGGATATTCGTGGAATGACTGATTAGGATGGGCTTATTTCCGTGAAACAAAGGAGGCGGAGTGGAGCTCTATAATCACATAATAATATTTAACAATGTTCAATATTCATGGGACCTTGACAGGGTAGATACAGGCGGGTGGTTTACCCTCTGGTATGAGGAGAGTAGCAGAGGACATGAACTCAGAATTAGATATTGCCTATTTAATTCAGAAATGAGGAGTAATTTCTTTTCTCAGGGGCCAGTGAATCGGTGGAACTCCTTACCAAAACTGTTGTTGAGGCGGAGTTGGTGTGTTTTTTTCAAACTGTGCCAGACAGATAGTTAACCATGAAGACGATGAAGCTTTGTCGAGGTAAGGCAGGGGAATGGAGTTGAGGATTATCAGATCAGCCACGTGTTCCTTGAATGGTGGAGCAGACTCGATGGGCTGAATGGCCGACTTCCAATCCTACATCATTTGGTCTAACAAATCATTTTATTGATAAATTTAGAATTCTGAGGAGATGGGATGAAGTGATAGAAAAGGTTTACAAACTGATCAGACAGATCGGGAACTAGGCTCATAAGCTCATGAAGAAGAAATGCGATGTGGCCTGGAGACAACAAATGGCACTGGGCATTCCGCAGATGGGTATGTGCAGAAGGTGTGATTACTGAAGAAAATTGGTGGATTTTATATTGTTGCCAACTTGCTGATCACACTGGATGATGGATCGCGGTATGATTCACACAGCAAATGGTTGTGAAAGAATGAAAGTTTCGTTTCATCGGAAACGTTTTCTGTGGTTCCAATTCCAATTGACTGTTTGAAATACTGATCAGAACTTTGTTAAAATCCAGAATCCCACTGGATAAACTATTGCACCTGATCTCTCCTTATTTGTTTTGTTTTCATTCGATGTAAATTCATGGAAAGTCAGGATGGAATGAAAGGAGGAAAGAAACGTTGCACTCCTTTTCATTATCCCAATGTAACTTACAACAGAATCAAATTGCTTTATTTCGACTTTGATGAGATAACGATTTATCACAAATCTCCGGTGTAATGAAGGGCAAGAGCAACATTCTCCATCCAACGTGTATTAAAGATGCGAGGCACAAAGGGAAACCACAGCTGTGTTTGATAGGAGTAACAGCCAGAGTAGGAATCACATCCACACATGCACAATGGACGAGCAACCCGTCGCCTAAACCCCCTGGCCCCTTCAGCCAATTGCAAAGGGGCTCACATGTGACCCCGTCAAGATTACATATGGTGCACCTAGGGATAAGAAATTCTCTGAGTGGAATCGAATCCACACCATTATGTGTTAATAATTAATTTATGTGTTAATAACAATACCATTAATAATAATACCAGCAAAATCCAAGGAATGGACCTCGTCCTCCAACGGAACACCTGTCCTTGATTCATTCCGTGTTGGAACTGTCTCAGAATGAACCAGCAAACTTGAAATTCCCGTCACATTCACACAGACATTTAGTCTTGACGCATAAATTCTTCAGACAGTGTCTCTCTCACGAGACAAAGTATATATATAGAGAGAGAGGTGAAGGTGATGTTTTAGCCCGGTGGTCTTTCTCATAAGGCTGAACCTGAACTGGGTAAAATTCCCAGAAATGCAATTTTGTTCATTTCATTTTATTAATTTTGCTACAACCTCACTCTGTTCTTTGCAATGATCGGAGATGAATTGGATTTATATCAGTGGAACGTTTATTGTTGTATTCAATTTTGCTCCGAATTTATTTCAGCTTAAAGAAAATACTGATGAGAAAAACAGAAATTTAAACTACAAAACAAGATGCCAGTTTTGATGCTCAGTTACCTTGGCAGATTTCAGTTGGTATCAAATGAATCCAACATCATGGTGATTGTCCTCCCATCTTTAAGGCATGGGATTAAAGTAGGAAATCGATCTCCAAGAGACGGGTCACTTCCTATTCATTGTGGAATATCTTTCCTTGACAATATACAAAATCTGCTCAGTTACATTTATAATGCTTCATGAGGAATATTAATGGAGATCTTTCAAAACTCTGAGTTTTTCTTTTGCGGAATCTTACTCAGCTGCATACGCTTCGGATATTTCTTTACATCTAAAGCCGTCCAAATTAGACATTGTTTCCTCGCACCTTCCACTCCCCACACGCCACATTTACACTTTTACCTGGCGACAGGCTGTCTCTCTCCTGGTGAAACTCACTGCTTCTGTGTCTCTAAATGTGCCTTTCCAAATGTTTTGGAAACGGATTCTCTGAATGGCAGAAATTCTGCTCCCATATTTCTTTGTCCGACATCGATGGCTTTCATTTCCTGATGTTCAGAAATTTGTGAGCTTGAAAGAGTAAATTTACCAACTATTTACTCTATCCAAACCTCAAATACTCTGGAAAACTTCCATTCGCATTCGGTTTTCCTTGGTTCAGTTTCAAATTTTCCAACACACAAATAAATAAAATTCTGTCCTCACTAAACGCCTTCAGCATCGTCTCTAATGTCTTAGCAACCCAGTAAACGCTGGCAGTGTCCTCTCTCTGATAGAATCACAGATTCCCTACAATGCAGAAAGTACAATTCAGCCAATCAGATCTGTTGGGACACTCTGAAGAGCATCTCAACCGGCCCACCTCTTTATTCCCGCATGCCTCTGGCTTGTGATTTCAATTAAACCTGCTGGAATAAAACCTGGCATCGTGTGACTGCTGACCTTATCACTGCGTTACCCATGGCTAATTCACTTAACTTACTGAATTCACTCCCTGGACACATCAACGCAATTTAATACGGCCAATCCACCTCACATACAGACTTAACAGCAGTGCGAACCACTGAGCAAATGTACCATCACATTGAACACTATCTGTATCATGTGTAATGGCTTTACACACTGGTAACTCAGCCGAGTGAAAGCAAGCTGCGCCCATCAACCCGAATTCAATGCATCCAAACGCGGTTCTCCACTGTACAACCACATTGGTGCTGCTGGAAATATTTCTGCACTCAGATCTGAGTGTGATTACTTTGTTTTCTTCCTCAGATTCCTGCTTTAAATAAACATGTCAGTCAGGAACAACTCTATATAATGGTTTTCATTCCAACACAAACACAATGTGCAGTTTGCACAACTCACGTGTTTGCACTTTCACAGACACCCTCTCTCCCCAGGAGCTGCAGTCCGTCTCCACGCTGATTCAGACAGCACTGTCCTTCCTGTGACATATCCAATCGAGAATGGAAGGCCAGACATTAATAACCATCACTGGGGAACAGAGCGACAATTTTAAAACATTTACGATGCCCCCAGCGGAAAATTGAGACCTGTGACAGGCGGGAACACTAACCACGATACTGTGAAGGACAACAACATCGAAGGAGGCCCTTCAGCCTGTTGTGGCCTCACTTGTTCAACAAACTGTTTAACGACCTAAATCAAGTGTTCCATTGTTTAGCCCATAGTCCTATATGTTTTGGCATCGCAAATAATCTCTGGGCCATGACAGTAAAAGCTGCTACATGAGCATTGATCTCACAAAAGCGGTAACCAAATGTATCAACTGGTCTTCATATCCCGATCGTGGGCTTGGGGCACGTTCACCCAGCGACAGTGACCGCAGCAGCACAGAGTGAACAGTATCAATGTGAGAGTCAGTGTTAGATTCTGCAGTGTCTTAATGAAATAAGAAATGACTCCACAACCACATGATGAAAGAGCATAGCTCCGAAAGCTAGTGCTCAGTTAAACCTGTTAGACTCTAACCTGGTGTAGTGTGATTTTTAAGTTTGCACAACATTGTCCAACACCGGCGTCTCTAAATTAATGAAACGGGGGTGTGGGACGGAAAGTTCAGTTAGTGATCGTAGGAGGGAGAGAAATCTCTAGGAACGGTGGATTTGAATTCTGACATATGAAACAGAGATTTGAGCGAGCAGAATTTGAAGGAAAAAAGTCATCACCTTGGAGAAAATTTCCATCTTAAAACAACTGATTCCTTTGTGTTTCACAAAAGCTGAAGCAGATAGGAGAATTACTGCCGTGACTCTGATTCGAACCGAGGTTACTTCGGCCACAACGCAGAGTACTAACCACTATACGATCACGACAACACACACACCAGCACGCTGACTGCTGCAGTACAGTAGCATAAGAAATGTTAGGCAGAGCACCAAATGAACAATATCAATGCTTAGCGAACAGTGGCAGACGTGTGGGAACTCAGAATGGGCTGACTGTTTAACATCGGTGCCCCCAGAGGCTGTGGTGATTCCATCATTAATATGCTGAAGGCTGAGATAAATAGATTTCTCCAAAACATCAAAGACTCCGGGGACGGTGCATGTTTTGTTGAAATGTATGCTTCAATAGCAATGCAGTTTAACATCGGCTACTTCACCGGTTTCCCCACACAAGTCAGTAACTACGGCTGCCACATAGTCCCAATTCCCAGCCCCAGAATCAGAGGAACTGAGTGGCGCAGTCCTGAAGATCCAACTTGAAATCGGGTTGGGAATAAGGTCGCAGAGCTACTCAATGGCTCCGGTGATACAACCGGTGAAGGCACGGTATTTCTATGACAGTTTAGAGGCACAAGCAATTCCGAGTTTGCGAGTGCTCCTGGTCAAAGGGGGGGGGGGGTGCAGAAGGGAAAATTTATTCCCGTTTATAATGACATAGCAATCTACAGTGCATCGTGCTGAGACAGCTCAGTGCCACAACTGGAGCGTTGGCGGCTGGTTTGAAGTTTGATTCTGATTCACGATCACCCACTTTCCTGGAATGAGTTGCTTTCACCAATTTTCTTTCCATATGTTTGATATCTCCCTGCAGTCTGCGGCTTTCTTCCTCATGGTTAATTGCATGACTAACTGTTGTATGATCTGCACACTGCTAAATGACGGCCACCACAAGTAAAAATGAGTCATTGATCGATATGGGAAAACAGTGGAACTCACAGCAAGCATGCTTCGTAGGTTTTCAGGCAACATCAGAATTATAGACAGTGAGGAAGATTATCTAAGATTCAATAGGATCTTAATCCAAAGAATCGATGGACTGAAAAATGTAACATGGAGTTCAATCTGGATAAATGGAAGGTATTGCATTTTGTACATCAAAAAGAGTAGGGCTTTGCGTAGTGTTGGAGAACACGGAAGCTAGTGGTACAGGTACATAATTCCTTATAGTTTGCAATGCACACAGACAGGATGGTTAAAAACGCTTTGGCACACTTCCCTTCATTGCTCAGTCCTTTGTGCACAGGAGTTGGGACGTTATGATGAAGCTTTGCAGGACATCGATGACGCCTCTTCTGGAATATTATGTCCAGTTCTGGTCGCCCAGTTGTAGGAATGATATTATTCAGCTGGAATAGGTTCAGAAAAGGTATACACAAAAGTTGCCTTTTGTGAAATGTTTGAGTTATAATGAAAGGCTGGATAGGCTGAGGCTATTTTCAGATTCGATATTGGGGTGCTGGAAAACCACAACAGGTAAGGCAGCATGCGAGGAGTAGGGGAATCAACATTTCATGCAAGTGTCATTCATTAGGCTCTTGCCCGAAACGTCGATTCTCCTCAAATGCTGCCTGACCTGCAATGCTTTTCCAGCACAGCACACTCTCGACTCTGGTCTCTCACCTGCAGTATTCACTTTTTCCTAGTTGAGACTGTTTTCACTCTAGGTTAGGGGTTTGAGCGGCGACCTGACAGAAGTTTATGAATTATTGAAAGGTAAGCTAGAGTTAACGATAGCTGCCTTTTCCCAGAAGGGGGATTTCAAGGCGAGAGGGCATATGTTTAAGAGAAAAAGAGAGACATTATAAAAAAAGACATGTGAGACGCTTCTTTTAAAGAGGGTGTTTTACGTGTGCAATTAACTTGCTGAGGAAGTGATGGATGAGGATGCATTTGCAACATTTAAAGGAAAATTGGATCCATCCATGAGTGGGAAAGTGGGATTTCTAAAACAAAATATTTTCTTTCATGCCTAGTACATCTGTTATTTCCCAGAGGACTGTTAGGAGTCAACCACGATATTACGTATCTGGAGTTTCATGAGGGATAGAACAGCTGACTCTGGCAGTTTGCTTCCCGAACTGGCATGAGTGAATCAGGTGGGAGTTTCCACACCAACTAATTCAAGTCATCACGAGAGTCTTCAAACTCCACCATCTGTCCTGCCAGGATCTGAACCCTTTGCCCCCAAAATATTACTTGGGATTTGGATTAACAATACAGTAATAAAACTCCAAGGGTATTATCACCGCTCAGCGGGTACAGGAGGAGGCAGATGGGACTAGATTAGTTTGGCAGTATGTTCAGCATGGATTGGTTGGTCTGACGGGCCGGTTTTTATGTTGTATGACTCTATCACTGACGCCACGGAACAGGCAGTTGGTTGGGATTAACAGCAGCATTGACAGCATAATCGAACTCCTGATGGGATATGTTAACCTGCTGGAGTCTCCAGAGGTTGTTTTGCTCAGTGATCCCTTCCCACACACGGGATTGGTGAACGGCCTCTCCCCAGTGTTACTCATTAAATGAGGTTCCATTTCTGTGGTTAATTGAATCCCTTCCAGCAGTTCCTACATTGTCCTGTTTTCTCTGTGGTATTGGCGTCATTTTCTCTACCCAGAGTGAACGATTCTTTCAAATTGTGTCCACTCAGAAAAAAATCCTGTTTTCCATGTTGTGAATGTGTTTTCATTCTTTCTCATTCACACACAGGTTGTGAGAATGACTGATCAGGACAACATTTAATCTTCCCCCCTTGTTGCCTGGCTGCATCACAAACCCGGGTGCGATCCCAGCCTCGGGTCTCTGTCTGTGGGCAGTCTGCACATTGTCTGTATGTTTGCACTTTTATTCCTCCCTCTGACCAAAGATGTGCCAGTTAAAGAGATTAACAATGGGAAATGCAGGCTTATGGGATAGGGAATATCTTGGGGTCTGGTGGGATGCTCTTCGGAGCGACCATGTGGACTGGAACGGCCGACTAGCCTGCTTCCCCATACGTGTGGATTCTTGAATTAAGGATCAGCTAATTTTTGTCTGGTCCTGGAGTCTCTCGTAGGCTGGACTGGGTAAAGATGGTAGAATCCCTTACATACGGGACATGGATGAGTGCAATTTCAGGAAATTAAAGTCATGATCTCTGTTCCTGAGGTCAGGCTTGCATTCTAGGTTTTATTCGTCGAACTTGAACACTATCGGTTCACTGTCCAAGTCCCCAAGGACAACTAGTTTAAAATATCACCCCAACACCACTTTCTCCATGTTGAAGTCTTTACTGTGGGAAGAAACTGATGCTGAGCTGATGCAAGCGAAAGCAGCTGCCATCGCCAGTGTCTGAATCACAGATCCAAATAGCAAAATCATCTTTTAAACCCACCGCTGCAAAGTTAAGGGCTCAACACGCTCCCGTTGTGCCACTCAGCTGTCTTAGCAAGATGCACTGTAGATCGCTATGAGAGTATAAACGGGGACAACTATTCCCTTGATCAGGAGCATACTGAACCGTGGAATTTCTTGCGCCTCCATACCATCACAGAAGGGCCGCACTGTCACCTATTGCATCACTGGAGAAAAAGACGAACTCCGCAGACTCACTCCCTTCCCCATTTCCGGTTGGATCTGGGCGGGTGTGCCGCAGTTTTTCTGACTCCGAGGCTGGGAACTGGTATTAGTTCCCAGCACTGGTTACTGCCTTGAGGAAGCTGGTGAAGTCGCCAATTTTAAGCTAAAATGCTAGTGAAGCATACATTTCAACAATATCCTGTACTGTCGCCCGAGTCTTTGAGGCTTTGTCGAAATTGATCAATCTCATTTTTCAACATTCTCATTTAAGGGATCTCCACAGTCTCTGAGGACATCAAACTGAAAGATTCAGTTCATTCTTAGTTCCCACACGCCTGTCACAGTTCGCTGAGTAGTGATATTGTACATTTGGTATTCTTCCGAACATATCCTCTGCTAGTATACTTATTGCTGCTGCCAAGCAGCCTGTTCTGTAGTTGCTGTGATCGTGGTCGTCTGTATTTTGCATTGTCGGTTCTAACCATATCACAACACTAAGTGTTCTCTCCGTTGTCCTTTTTGTGACACATCGTAAGAAATTAATTGTTTTGCCTTCAAATTTCGCTTTCTCACATCTCTGCGTTTTATATATCAGGATTCAAACACACCTGTTGTCGATGATTCCTCTGCTTCTCACGATCATTAAAACTTCCTTTCCGTCCCTCCTCCCATTTCTCTGAGGCAATGCACAATCTATCACTCTCTTTCACATTCACACTGTTCTGTCTGTGCTGCGGTCACTGTTGCTGGGTGAACGTGCACCAATCCCACCATCGGGACCTCCAAACAAGTCGATCCACTTGAATACCGCAGTTGTGAAATCAATCCCCATGTAACAGTTTTTACTGACATAGGCCAGAGACAATTGGAGCGTCAGGCTCATGGAAAAGACCCAGGGCAGTTTTGGGAAAAAGAGATTTTATTGGAAAAGATCAGCTTTTGTGACTTTCTGCGTTGGTCTTGTTGTAATTTCATAGGACTGATAATCCAGAGACCAAGGTAATAGTTTGAGTACTCGGGCTTGAGTCGCACCATGCCAGATTGAAAAATTTAGATTCAGCAAATATCTGTAGTGAAGAATATAATGACTATTATAGATCCATTGACATTTGTTGAAAAAAAAAGCATCTGGTTCACTGATGTCATTTCAGGATGGAATCTGCTGTCCTGACTTAGTCTGACCTGCATGTGACATCAGACTCATAGCAATGGGGTTGAGTCTCAACTGCCCTCTGTGCAATTAGAAATAGGTAATAAATTCTGCTTTGCCAGAATCGACCTCCTACTAATACAGAAATTTTTAAAAACAAATGCTCATTAGGTTCAAGCAAGAGTGTTGTGTGCAGTTTTGCAAGTCACATTATAAGACCATAAGACCATAAGACATGGGAGTGGAATTAAGGCCATTCGGCCCATCGAGGCCACTCAGTGGGCGGCACGGTGGCACAGTGGTTAGCACTGCTGCCTCACAGCGCCTGTAGACCCGGGTTCAATTCCCGACTCAGGCGACTGACTGTGTGGAGTTTGCACGTTCTCCCCGTGTCTGCGTGGGTTTCCTCCGGGTGCTCCGGTTTCCTCCCACAGTCCAAAGATGTGCGGGTCAGGTGAATTGGCCAAGCTAAATTGCCCGTAGTGTTAGGTAAGGGGTAAATGTAGGGGTATGGGTGGGTTGCGCTTCGGCGGGTCGGTGTGGACTTGTTGGGCCGAAGGGCCTGTTTCCACACTGTAAGTCTAATCTAATCTAAAAAAAGTCTAATCTAATCTAATCCACCATTCAATCATGGCTGATGGGTATTTCAACTCCACCTACCCGCAATCTCCCCGTAGCCCTTAATTATCGCAGGAATGTAATCACACTGAAAACATTGCAGGAGATATTTACCGGGATATTGTTTGGGTGAAGAGTTTCAGTTAGGAAGAAAGGCAGGACAGAGGGGATTGTTTGTCGCAGTGCAAAGGAGATGTAGAGGAGACATGATTGAGTTAGGGTATGGACAGGGTTGACTGAACGAGTTTCCCATTGTTGGAGGGATCGATCAGCAGGGGCCAGAGATTTAAGGAGAAAGTCAGAAAGGTTTGAGAAGATGTGCGAAAATGCTTTATCAGCCAGTGGGTGGTTGGAATTTGGAATACACTGTCTACATTGTTCAGAGTGGCAGATACTGTTAAAGGTGAAATGTGTTGCTGGAAAAGCGCAGCAGGTCAGGCAGCTTCCAAGGAGCAGGAGATTCGACGTTTCCGGCATGAGCCCTTCCTCCTATGACCAGAGGAATAGATAGAGTAGACAGTCAGAAACTTTTTCCCCGGGTACAACAGAGTGTTACAAGGCGACATAAATTTAAGGTGAAGGGTGGAAGGTATAGGGGAGATGTCAGGGGTGGGTTCTTTACCCAGAGAGTGGTGGGGGCATGGAATGCTCTGCCCGTGGGAGTGGTAGAGTCAGAATCATTGGCGACCTTTAAGCGGCATTTGGATAGGTAAATGGTGCTTAATCTAGGATAGAAGTTCGGCACAATATCGTGGGCCGAAGGGTTTGTTCTGTGCTGTATTGTTCTTTGTTCTATATGTTCTATTTTCAGCTCTAATCTCCAGCATCTGCAGTCCTCACTTTCTCCTAGACACTGTTATAGCCTGAGTAAACATTCAGATGTGAACTTGTGATGAAAAGACATATGAGGCTGTTGGATAAACATTGTGAAATGGGATTCAGTTCATTAGGCAGGTATTTTTGACAAGTGTGGCCACAACTGGTTGAAGGGCCTCCTTTGACACTCTTGCTCTCTATAGTATAGTAGTTAGTGTCCCCGCCTATTACAGGGCTCAATTCTGGGACAGTGTAAATATTTTAAAACAGTCGCTCAATTCCTAAGTGCGGGAATTGATAGTTGTCCTTCAATTCTCGATGGGGCATGTCACAGGAAGGACAGTGCTGCCTGAATCAAGGTGGGGAAGAACTGCAGCTCTCAGGGAGGCAGCGTGTCAGTGAAAGCGCAAACACGTGATTTCTGCAAACTGCACATTGTTACTGTGTTGGAATGAAAAGCATTTGACAAACTTGTTCCGGATTGAAGTGTTTATTGGAAGCAGGATGGTGAGGAAGAAACAGCGTACAAGCATTCAAATATGAGTGCAGGAACATTTCCCGCAGCACGGATCAGATCGTAACAGAGTAGCGTTTCGATGCATTGAATTTGGGTTGATTTGCTTTGAAGAGACAGAGTTACCAGGGTATAAAGCCATTAAAAATGATACAGGTTTTGCTCACGATGATGAACATTGGCTCAGTAATTCGCACTGCTTTTCGGTCTGAGGGTTATGTTGATTGGCTAAGTTAAATTGCTCTCTCGTGTCCAGGGAGTGAATAAAGTAAGTTTAATGAATTAGCGACGGGTAACGCGGGGACAAGGTCAGAAGTCACAGGACGCCAGGTTATAGTCCAACAGGTCTATTTGACATCACAAGGGGGAGGATTGCCCCTTCTTCTGGTGAAATATAAGGGAATAGGGAGGAGAGCTAGGTCTGGGTGAGATGCTCTTCAGAGAGTCTACACTGGCTTGATTGACTGAAATGCTCTTTCTGCAATGTAGGATTCTGTGATTCTATGAATTGATAATGACGGTGTTTACTGGGGTGTAAAGGCATTAGAGAAGATGCTGATGGGGGTGTACTGAGGATGAGATTTTATTCACTTGTCTTCTTAGAAAACTGAGAACAGTTATCCCTGAACCAAGGAAGACTTAATGGGTTTTTTTCAAGTTATGAAATGTTTGGACTGAGCAAATTGGTGGAAAATTTCTTCTTTCAAATAAGTAAACATCTAGATGTCAGGCATTCAATACCTTTGATAAAACCTTTGAAGGACAAAGAAATGATAAGAACAGAATCGCTGTCACTCCGAGAATCTGTTTTTCAAAGTGTTTGGAAAGGCACATTTGCTGACATGCAAGGAATACATTTCACAAGGAGAGAGACAGCGTGTAGCTCTGTAAAGGTGTAGGGGTGGGGTGAAGTCGGTCAGAAGTTGCGGTGAAACAATGTCTAAGTTGGTTGACTTTAAATGTAAATTTCTTTAATGTGTGCAGCTGAATAAGATTCGTTTCCAAAACTGCATTTTGAAATATTTCGCATAATATTCCACGTAAAGCATTGTAAATAAACTGAATGGATTTTTATTTATTGATAAGGTAAGATATTACAGAATGAATAGGAAGTGGCAAGTTGCTTGTAGATCGACTTCCTGCTTTCATCACAGGCATTAACGATGTGAGAACAAACACCATGATGTTTGGTTCATTTAATACTCAGTGAAATCTGCCAAAGCAACGCGTAACAAAACTGGTGGGTTTTCTTTTGCACTTTAACTCTCTGTTTTTCTAAGCAGTATTTTCCTTAAGCTGAAACAAAGTCAGAGCAAATTTGGATACTACATTAATCGTTCCAATGAGATATATCTAATTCACTTCTGATTATTACAATGACATTGTGAGATTTCAGAAAAATTAAAATGAAACGAACAAATCAGCATTTCTTGCTATTTAATCCAATTCAGGTACAGCCATATAAGAAAAGCCATTGAGCGACAACATCACCTTTATTTCGCTCACTATGGCTGCTTCTTCACGTGAGAGAGAATGTGACTGAAAAAAATTATGAGTCAAATGTAGGTGTAAATATGACGGAAAATTCTTGTCCTGTTTCATTCTGACACAGTTCTGACACAGAATGTATAAATGACAGCAATTCATTCTGACCAGCATGGCTATTTATTGGAATATGCTGCTATTATAATTCCGGTGAAAGCAGAAACACAATGGTGTGGATTCGATTCCACTCTGGAAATTTCTCATCCATAATTTTCATCACATGTAACCTGATGAGGTCACATGTCACCCCACTAGAAAATGTGCAGAGGAAACCGAGATATTATGGTGGTGGGTTATTATACCGCTGTGCTCCGCATTCACGGGTTAGAGTCACACTCTGGTTGCAAACTTTACGCACCACTCTAGCAGTTTTTCTTTGCACCTCACACTCTGGTATACACTGGATCGAGAATCTTGTTCTTGCCCTTCACTGCACGGGAGATTCACAAATAATCGACACCACATTAAAGTCAAAATGAAGATTGCGAGCAGTCATTCTACTCAATTGTAGATGAAATTGGTGTAATGAGAAGGAACGCAGTTTTCTTTCCGCCCTACATTCTACCTTGTCTTTTTATGAATTTATATCGAAAGAAAGAGAAAAAAAAGTGAACGGGAGCGCAAATTTATCCAGTGGGTTGTTCATGAGTATTTTAACCTAACACTTCACACAAAGATCTGATCAGTAATTCAAACAGTCACTCGGAATTGGAACCGCAGAAAATTTCTCCAATGAAACAAACATTTCATTCTTTCACAAATTTCTGCTGTGTGTGAATTATACAACGATCCATCATCCAGCGTGTTCACTGACTTGCCAACTGTATAAGATCTAGCAACTTCCTTCAGCAATCACAGCTTCTGTACACTGCCACCTGTGCTGTGCCAGTGTCATTTGTTGCCCCCAGGTCACAGTACATTTCTTCTTCCTGAGTTTATGAACCTTGTTCCTGCTCTGTCTGATCTGTTTAATAAACCCATTCTATTACTTCATCCCATCCTCTCACAATTCTGAACTTACGAATCAAATAAGGCGTTAGACGAAATGTTCAACCAAGTGGAAGGATGCCACTCAGCCCAATGAGTCTGCTCAACCATTCAACGAAATCATGGTTGAACTGATTTGGAGATGCTGGTGTTGGACTGGGGTGTACAAAGTTAAAAATCACACAACACCAGGTTATAGTCCAAAAGGTTTAATTGGAAGTGCACTTGCTTTCGGAGCGATGCTCATCCACCAGGTGATCTAATAATCTTGAATTCCTTTCTGCTCACTTAGCTCGACAAAGTTTCTTCATCTTTCTGATTAACTATCTGGCACAGTTTAATAATACCCAACCACACAGTCTCAACAGCGGTTACTGGAAAATGTCACAGATTCTTTGACCCCTGAGCAAAAATTTCTGAATTAAATGGGCAATATCTAATTCTGAGATTATGTCCTCTGGTGCTCTCCTCAGAGCATAGAGCAAGCCACCTGCCCGTATCTACCCTCTCAAGATCCCACGAAGATTGAACGTTTACAATTGTTATTATGTGATTATAAAGTTCCCCTCCTCCTCCTTTGTTTCAAGGAGAATAATCTCAGCCGTACCAATCATTCCACGATGTTCTACTGTATACAGAGTTAGCAACATGTTTGTAAGTCTCCGTAGTCTCTTACCGCGTCCTTATATATTATTAAGACAGGTGGAGAAATTTCGGCGAGGAAACGGGTTGAAATTTCAGGCGCAGAAGGGAGTTGGAACTTGAAATCAGAAAGCGATTGGAATCGGATGGACCCACAGAAGGATCAAATACAGCGAAGATAACTCTGACAAACGAGAATCTAATCATATTCGATTGACATTCAATGGCTTCAATGTAACTGAATTCCTCCGTGTAATCGTCCTGGGAGCTAGTATTTAGGAGAAATGGAACCTGACTGCCCATATGAAGAAGTTGACGACAAAACATGTCCGTCGGTCGACTTTGTTTAATTATTAACTCAACTCTCGTCTCCGTGAAGCCTACATCGTCCGCAACGCACAAATTAGATGTTTAACAAAACTCTCTCCATTTGCCTAGGTGAGTGCAGCTTCAATGCCACTGAAGGAACTGGGCACCCTCCACGACAATGCAGTCACTTAACTGTAAATTGTTCAACACCTGAATATTTATTCCCTTAACTGCTAAGGCACAATTGCAGCAGAGTGCACCATATAGAAGATTCACTGGATTAAGTCATCCAGGCTTTGTTGACAGAACCTTCAAAGCTCAAAGACTGTACCGACTAAAAGGACAAGTTTGAAGATGCACTGAAACTTCACAATTTGCAAATTACCCTCCAAGGCACAGACCAGCATGACTTGGAGAGGGATCAGTGGCAAATTCATTGAGTGGTGAAGTAGTTTGAGGGGCAAAGATTTATATTTCAGCCCTCTATTTTTCATCTTTCGATTGTTAAAAATGTAGATTATTGCATGGACCAGACTTGTGCTCGTTCCTTTAGTTGTTTCCTAAACTGGCGGTTGCTAAAGATCGAATATCATCCACAGTCTGTGGTGAACAATAGAAAATGTCCAAAAACCTCTTGAACAACTGATCTCCCTGTCCAACAATCTTCAGAGATCTGTGAATGTCCACTCCAAGATTTCTTTGTTCCTGTACACCACACAGAATCCTCACTGTTATTGTTACAACTCCCCAAATTCACTACCACTCATTGGTCAGGATTCAATTCCATTCACCATTTTTCCTTTCCACCTGATGGCTACATCCTTGCAGTCCCTGACATTATTGATCATAGTCAACTATACGACTATGTATCATCATTAAACGTCTAAATCATAACTGCTAAAAAAAAGTTTGAATTATTTATCTACATCAGGAAACAGTGGTACTTCAGTGGGAACAAGCATCAAAACATGGTTCCCTGCTGCATGGGATGAACAACTGCCATGCTCCAACCTCCAAGGTTTGCTAGCCCAGTATCTCGCCACTACATTTGCAGATGACACAGAGATTGGTGGAGTAGCCAGAAAACATAGGGGACTGTCAAAGAATGAAGGGAAATATAGATAGACAGAAGAGTTGAGCGGATAAATGGCAAATGGAGTTCCATCCAAGCAAATGTGAGGTGATGATTTTGGGAAGTCGAATTCCAGAGCCAAGTATACAGTAAACGGAAGAGCCTTGGATAAACTTGATGAGAAGAGAGATCTGGGAGTTCACCTGAGGCTGACTGCACAGGTGGATAGAGTGGTCAAGAAGGCATATTGCATGCTTGCTTTCACCGGATAGCGAATTGAGTATGAGAGCAGGCAAGTCCTGCTAAAATTGGACAAGAGTTTGATTTGGCTGCGTTTAGAATACTCTGTACAGTTCTGGTCGCCAAATTACCAAAATTAAGTGTACGTTTAGGAGAGAATGCGGAGAGGGATTACGCAGATGTTGCCTGGTATGAAAGATGTTAGCTCTGAAGAGAGGCTGATTGGGATACTTCAGCTTTCATTAGAAAAAAACGAGATTGAGGGGACCTGCTGAGGTCTACAATATCATGAAGGGTACAGACAGGGTGGCTAGAGATAAGCTTTTTCCCAAGATGAGTGATTTAATAATGAGAGGTCACCTGTTCAATGAGAGAGGTGAAACGTTTAAGGGAGATAGACATGGAAAGTATTTTACACAGAGGGTGGTCGGTGCTGGAATGCGTTGCTAGCAGTGGTAGTAGAGGCAGGCATGGTAGATTCATTTCAGGTGCGCCTGGACAGATGCATGAGTAAGTGAGGAGCAGAGGGATACGGATGCTTAGAAATTGGGCAACGTGTTTAGATAGTTGATTTGGACCGGCTCAGGCTTGGCAGTCCAAAGGGCCTTTCCTGGGCTGCACATTTTCTGTATTCTTTGTTCTTCTTTGTTCACTACACTACCAACTGTGGAATACAGGTGAAGTAGTGTTACTTCTGCAATCATAATTACAGATAATTATGCAAGGTAAATGAACTCACACCAGTGTACAATTGTTTCAACCAAGCGCTGAGTCAACAAGAATCAAACCTATGTGAAGGAAATACATAATCGTGTTCATATTAGCAAAAATGTGCATACAAGAATGAAAGGTGCCTGAAAACAATGGTAGATGTAAAAAATGAGGTCTGCAGATGCTGGAGATCACAGCTGAAAATGTGTTGCTGGTGGAAGCACAGCAGGTTAGGCAGCATCTCAGGAATAGGAAATTCGACGTTTCGAGCATAAGCCCTTCATCAGGAATGAGAGAGAGTAGCCAGGCAGGCTAAGATAAAAGATAGGGAGGAGGGACTTGGGGGAGGGGCGATGGAGGTGGGATAGGTGGAAGGAGGTCAAGGTGAGGGTGATAGGCCGGAGTGGGGTGGGGGCGGAGAGGTCAGGAAGGTGATTGCAGGTTAGGAGGGCGGTGCTGAGTTGAGGGAACCGACTGAGACAAGGTAGGGGGAGGGGAAATGAGGAAACTGGAAAAATCTGAATTCATACCTTGTGGTTGGAGGGTTCCCAGGCGGAAGGTGAGGCGCTCCTCCTCCAGCCGTCGTGGTGTTATGTTCTGCTGGTGGAGGAGTCCAAGGACCTGCATGTCCTCGGTGGAGTGGGAGGGAGAGTTAAAGTGTTGAGCCACGGGGTGGTTGGGTTGGTTGGTCCGGGCGGCCCAGAGGTGTTCTCTGAAGCGTTCCACAAGTAAGCGGCCTGTCTCCCCAATATAAAGGAGGCCACATCGGGTGCAGCGGATGCAATAGATGATGTGTGTGGAGGTACAGGTGAACTTTTGGCGGAAATGGAAGGATCCCTTGGGGCCTTGGAGGGAAGTGAGTGTGGAGGTGTGGGCGCAAGTTTTACATTTCCTGCGGTTGCAGGGGAAAGTGCCGGGGGTGGTGGTTGGGTTGGTGGGGAGTGTGGATCTGACGAGGGAGCCACAAAGGGAGTGGTCCTTGCGGAACGCTGATAGGGGAGGGGAGGGAAATATATACTTGGTGGTCGGTTTCGTTTGGAGGTGGCGGAAATGATGGCGGATGATACGTTGTATGCGGAGGTTGGTGGGGTGGTAGGTGAGAACCAGTGGGGTTCTGTCTTGGTGGCGGTTGGAGGAGCGGGGCTCAAGGGCGGAGGAGCGGGAAGTGGAGGAGATGCGGTGGAGGGCATCGTCGATCACGCCTTGGGGCAATCTGCGGTCCTTGAAGACGGAGGCCATCTGGGCTGTGCGGTGTTTTAACTGGTCCTCCTGGGAGCAGATGCGGCGGAGACGAAGGAATTGGGAATATGGGATGGAGTTTTTGCAGGGGGCAGGGTGGGAGGAGGTGTAGTCCAGGTAGCTGTGGGAGTCAGTCGGTTTATAGTAGATGTCTGTGTTGAGTCTGTCGCACTAGATAGAGATGGAAAGGTCTAGGAATGGGGGGGGAGGAGTTTGATACAGTCCAGGTGAATTTACGGTCGGGATGGAAGGTGTTAGTAAAGTTGATGAACTGTTCAACTTCCTCGTGGGAGCACGAGGCAGCGCCGATACAGTCATCGATGTAGCGGAGGAAAAGGTGGGGGGTGGTGCCAGTGTAGTTGCGGAAGATGGACTGTTCCACATATCCTACGAAGAGGCAGGCATAGCTGGGGCCCATGCGGGTGCCCATGGCAACTCCTTTAGTTTGGAGGAAGTGGGAGGATTGAAAAGAGAAGTTATTCAGGGTGAGGACCAGTTCAGTCAGTCAAAGGAGGGTGTCAGTGGAAGGTACTGGTTGGTGCGGCGGGAAAGGAAGAAGTGGAGGGCTTTGAGTCCTTCGTGATGGGGGATGGTGGTGTACAGGGACTGGATGTCCATGGTGAAAATAAGGCGTTGGGGACCGGAGAAGCGAAAATCCTGGATGAGGTGGAGGGCGTGGGTGGTGTCCCGAACGTAGGTGGGGAGTTCTTGGACTAAAGGGGACAGGACCGTGTCGAGGTATTGGGAGATGAGTTCGGTGGAGCAGGAGCAGGCTGAGACAATGGGTCGGCCGGGGCAGGCAGGTTTGTGGATTTTGGGCAGGAGGTAGAAATGGGCGGTGCGGGGTTGTGGGACTATGAGGTTGGAGGCGGTGGATGGGAGATCCCCTGAGGTGATGAGGTCCTGGATGGTCTGGGAGATGATGGTTTGGGTGCTGGGAGGTGGGGTCGTGGTCAAGGGGGCGATAAGAGGAGGCGTCCGCGAGCTGGCGTTTGGCCTCAACGGTATAAAGGTCAGTGCGCCAAACTACCACCGCGCCTCCCTTGTCTGCAGGTTTGATGGTGAGGTTGGGATTGGAGCAGAGGGAGTGAAGGTCTGCACGTTCTGAGGGTGAGAGGTTGGAGTGGGTGAGGGGGTGGACAGGTTGAGTCGGTTAATGTCACGGTGGCAGTTGGCTATAAAGAGGTCGAGGGCGGGTAGGAGGCCAGCACGGGGTGTCCAGGTGGATGGGGTGTGTTGGAGGCGGGAGAAGGGGTCGTCAGAGGATGGGCGGGAGTCTGGGTTGTGAAAGTGGGCACGGAGGCGAAGGCGGCGGAAGAATTGTTCAATATCTCGGCGCGTGCTGAACTCATTAATCCGAGGGCGTAGGGAAATGAAGGTGAGGTCCCTGCTGAGGACTGATCTTTCATCCTCAGAGAGGGGGAGATCTGGAGGGATGGTGAAAATCCAGCATGGTTGGGATCTGAGACCTGGTGTGGGACTGGAGCTGGGGCTGGGTGTGGGCTCAGGGGCGGGGACAGAGATCGAAGTAGGGGCGGAGTTAGACGTGGTGACGTTCTCATTGTGGGGGCGGAGTCAAGCGTGGGGGCGGGGTCATGCGTCGTGACGGAAATACGCGTGGGGGCGGGGTTACGTGTGGTGGCGAAAGTCGGCGTGGGGGCGGGGTTATGCGTGGTGACGAACGTTTGCGTGGGTGCGGGGTTACGTGTAGTGACGAAAGACGGCGTGGGGGCGGGGTTATGCGTGGTGACGAAGGTTTGCGTGGGGGCGGGGTTACGTGTCGTGACGAAAGACGGCGTGGGGGCGGGGAAACCTGAGGTTTTGTGCTCCTGCAGGTTAGTGATGTCAGTGAGGGCGGAAGTGGCTGCGTCGACGGCAACCGGTGGGGCGGAAATGGTTGTGGCGACGGAGGAATGTTGGTCATTCCCGGTAGCCGCGTGGGTCGTGGGTCCGTCAGCGATCGTGGAAGCGGTTGTCTGTGCGGTGGTCAGCGGGGCAGTTGTTTAAGCGGCGATCGCGGGGGCTCCGAGGTTGGTGGGGGCGGAAGTGACGTCACGGTCGGCGGCGGCCTTTGGTGCCACGGGCGCTGTGGAGGCCACATGTGTAATGGCGTCCGACAGGCCTATAGAAGGTTCTGGAATAGTTGAGGAGCCACGGGTGTGGGGGTAAGTACATGAAAGTTTTTGGTACTTACTGTCTTTAATCTCTGATATGGCTAGGAAGAACTGTTTGTTGAGTTTGTGGATTCTTCTGTAGATGAAGAACAGCAGGGGTCCTGTGCAGGTCTGTGAGAGTGTTGTCCTGAGCTGGGGTAGGGCTGATTGCAGAGAGTGTAAGTGGCGACGCATGGCTGCAAGGGTGGAGCGGAGGATCCGGAGGGAGGTCTGTTGCTGGAGACTTCGGATTTGTTGTAGGTACAGGTTGTCCTGGTTGGGTCCAAATTTTGTTGGTTGGAATGTAGTTCGGAGTCCGTGTGGGATCAGTCGGTTCCTTAGGCAGGTGCTGAGGAAGGAGATGTCGCTGTGGTAACGTGTCTGTTTGAGAACGTGGCTGAAGAGTTTCTGTGCAGAGGAGATGACCTGGGGGGGTGCAGTGAGAGAGAGACTCACTGAAATCCTTGTAGAGGGAGGAAGATAGCTTCTTCAAGGAAGGCATCCTTGCAAGAGGATTCGCAGTAGGTTAAAATCTTCGAGTCAAAAATGAGGTCTGCAGATGCTGGAGATCACAGCTGAAAATGTGTTGCTGGTCAAAGCACAGCAGGCCAGGCAGCATCTCAGGAATAGGGAATTCGACGTTTCGAGCGTAAGCCCTTCATCAGGAATGAGAGAGAGTAGCCAGGCAGGCAAAGATAAAAGGTAGGGAGGAGGGACTTGGGGGAGGGGCGATGGAGGTGGGATAGGTGGAAGGAGGTCAAGGTGAGGGTGATAGGCCGGAGTGGGGAGGGGGCGGAGAGGTCAGGAAGGAGATTGCAGGTTAGGAGGGCGGTGCTGAGTTGAGGGAACCGACTGAGACAAGGTGGGGGGAGGGGAAATGAGGAAACTGGAGAAATCTGAATTCATACCTTGTGGTTGGAGGGTTCCCAGGCGGAAGATGAGGCGCTCCTCCTCCAGCCGTCGTGGTGTTATGTTCTGCCGGTGGAGGAGTCCAAGGACCTGCATGTCCTCGGTGGAGTGGGAGGGAGAGTTAAAGTGTTGAGCCACGGGGTGGTTGGGTTGGTTGGTCCGGGAGGCTCAGAGGTGTTCTCTGAAGCGTTCCACAAGTAAGCGGCCTGTCTCCGCAATATAGAGGAGGCCACATCGGGTGCAGTGGATGCAATAGATGATGTGTGTGGAGGTACAGGTGAACTTTTGGCGGAAATGGAAAAATCCCTTTGGGCCTTGGAGGGAAGTGAGTGTGGAGGTGTGGGCGCAAGTTTTACATTTCCTGTGGTTGCAGGGGAAAGTGCCGGGGGTGGAGGTTGGGTTGGTGGGGGGTGTGGATCTGATGAGGGAGTCACGAAGGGAGTGGTCCTTGCGGAACGCTGATAGGGGCGGGGAGGGAAATATATCCTTGGTGGTGGGGTCCGTTTGGAGGTGGTGGAAATGACGGCGGATGATACGTTGTATGCGGAGGTTGGTGGGGTGGTAGGTGAGAACCAGTGGGGTTCTGTCTTGGTGGCGGTTGGAGGAGCGGGGCTCCAGGGCGGAGGAGCAGGAAGTGGAGGAGATGCAGTGGAGGGCATCGTCGATCACGTCTGGGGGGAATCTGCGGTCCTTGAAGACGGAGGCCATCTGGGCTGTGCGGTGTTGGAACTGGTCCTCCTGGGAGCAGATGCGGCGGAGACGAAGGAATTGGGAATATGGGATGGAGTTTTTGCAGGGGGCAGGGTGGGAGGAGGTGTAGTCCAGGTAGCTGTGGGAGTCAGTCGGTTTATAGTAGATGTCTGTGTTGAGTCGGTCGCCCGAGATAGAGATGGAAAGGACTAGGAAGGGGAGGGAGGAGTCTGAGACAGTCCAGGAGAATTTACGGTCGGGATGGAAGGTGTAAGTAAAGTTGATGGACTGTTCAACTTCCTCGTGGGAGCACGAGGCAGCGCCGATACAGTCATCGATGTAGGGGAGGAAAAGGTGGGGGGTGGTGCCAGTGTAGTTGCGGAAGATGGATTGTTCCACATATCCTACGAAGAGGCAGGCATAGCTGGGGCCCATGCGGGTGCCCATGGCAACTCCTTTAGTTTGGAGGAAGTGGGAGGATTGAAAAGAGAAGTCATTCAGGGTGAGGACCAGTTCAGTCAGTCGAAGGAGGGTGTCAGTGGAAGGGTACTGGTTGGTGCGGCGGGAAAGGAAGAAGCGGAGGGCTTTGAGTCCTTCGTGATGGGGGATGGTGGTGTACAGGGACTGGATGTCCATGGTGAAAATATGGTCGATGTTACAGTCAAATAGATAAGGTAATGTGAGGATGTAGGGTAAGTCAGATATGCTTGTACAAGCAGTAGTTATAAGCATTTGTTTCGCATTTCTGCAAAAAACGAAAAAACAAACCCCAATTAAAAGGTGATAAGGTTCAATATGGTTGGGGAAAGGGATGAAATGTCACAAGTGAGGAAAAAGATCGCAGTGATGGAGGATATACCTAACAGTTGACCACAGCCAGGATGTGTTGAAAAGGCCAAGTAAAACTTGTATTTTGTTATGCAAAAGGCCGGATAAGGCAAGAGAGAAACAATAGTAATGGGCACCGGGTTTGGAGGAGTGAATCCTATGTACTTGCTAAACTCTGCGTGTCTATTTCAGGCACCATGCTTGCAAGCGTATAATAAACATACTGATTGCTTCAGATCTTGTCTCGCACTGAAATTATTGAAGTGAGTGAGCTTAGTTTCTCACAATTCGGGGATCGTCCGGGTTATTCTTCCATCGCCGGGGGAGTGGCAGGCCCTGGACACTGTGAAGATGCTTCCCATTCACAATTGAGGAGCTGTTTCGTGTCCCGGTTTTGTCCGCTCCCTTGGGCGACTGGTACGAATCCCACAAGAGAGACATCTGAATCAGACAGTGAAAGGAGGTCGATAAAAAAAATGGGAAAAAAGGGGTCAGGAAACTCTGTGCACAGACCAACGTCAGAAAACTGACTTTGAAGTATTAACTTGAAGGCCGGGAAAAGGGTTATTTAATCGCTGAGGGCCCTGAGAAATGTGTGTGTGTGTCGGGGGGGGGGGATGGGGGAGGTGTGGAGGCGGGGGGTAGGCAGAGTAAGTCGAACTGTCACGGATTCAGGCAAGAAAAAGTCCCTGGTCACATTCCTCCTGAAAGTCCATGGGGAGGATGTTGAGGGAATGGACAAGTAACACTTGTACACGGAAAAAGATAAAAAGAAAATTATTAAATATTGTTGTTTAGTATGAACAAAAGAAGCAATCCTTCATCCAACTGTCTTCTGGACAAAGTATGATTCGGATGAGGATTCGGTATGTCAGTATTTAGATTTGTATGTGAATAGAAAAACAAACGTTTAGTCAAGAAGAGGCGGACTATGCATCCTGTTGGAAGGGCAGTTTGGGAGTGATGGTAGTAAAGACAAAGGATTCCCCCTCTGCCACACCCAGTCCCTGGGATCCTCTTGGCTGCTTGCAAACCACTCACCCCCACCCCCGTACCATAACATCAGATTAGGTGAAAATCGGGGAGGAGGAGAGACAAACACACAGGGACAGGTAACATGACCAACAAGAGGAAGACGAAGGGGTGGTGGACAGGGATGTTGTTTTTCCCGACTCCC
Organism: Hemiscyllium ocellatum; assembly: GCF_020745735.1. Taxonomy (NCBI): domain Eukaryota; kingdom Metazoa; phylum Chordata; class Chondrichthyes; order Orectolobiformes; family Hemiscylliidae; genus Hemiscyllium; species Hemiscyllium ocellatum. Next base: position 78,374,694 of record NC_083414.1, on the reverse strand, counting down.
AATCCTCAGCAAAAGAAAGGGAAGATAAAGTAGATGTAGAGGAGGCCTCTGGTCTATCTAAACCAAAGCCTAAGGGGGGAAAACAAAAACAAAAAAAGTGGAAGAATGTAAAGACTTATCCCCCTCGGGATAAAGAGATTGGGTTTGTAAGTGCCCCCTCACCAGTGGGGAGGACAGAACATTTAAAAGGGAGATAAAGTTTCTGGTTGAGGATCCGGTAGGGTTGTCTGAACAAATTGATCAATTCTTGGGGCCCAGTCTGTATACGTGGGCTGCGTTAATGTCTATTTTGAATATACTATTTACTGGGGAAGAAAGGAACTACAACGAGGAGCAGCCATTAAAATATGGGGCAGGGAACTTCCCATTGGGGATGGGGATACTGGACAGGGAGAGACGGAGTTTCCCCTCAGAGATCCCGAGTGGGAAAATCAAAACCAGGAGCATAGGGAAGAAATGGGGAAATTCAAAGACCTGATTCTAAAAGGAATAAGAGAGGCAGTTCCGAAGTCGCAGAATTTGACTCAAGCCTTTGAAGTTAGAGAGAAGAAAGATGAGGCTCCCGCAGCTTTCTTGCAAATATTAAGAGACTCAATGTGGAAATACTCTGAAATGAACCCTGAGGACCCAATGGCACAGGGTCTTTTGAAAGTACATTTTGTGACAAAGGCATGGCCAAATACAGAGAAAGACATTGAAGATAGAAGGGAAGAGCGAAACACCATTTGATGAATTGTTAAGAGAGGTACAGAAAGTGTTTGTAAAGAGAGAGGATGAGAGACAAAAACAGAAGGCAAAAATGATGGTAGCTACGATTGATGAGGTAGTGAAGAAAAGAATGGAACTAATAGTGAGCAACCAGAGCAGTGGGTGGCAGCATGTAGGGAAGAGAGGAAGACGACGAGGGAAAGGAAAAGGGGGAGCATTTGTTAGAGGGTTCGGGTGACAGGGGCAGAGATGGAAGTCTCCACAGGCAGGATGCTATTATTGCAGAAACTGGGGAATTTTAAGCGTGAGTGTCCTGATATACAAAGGGAAGCAAGGGCAACTCTGCTTATGAATTTTGATGAAGAATAAGGGTGTCAGGGGTTCCTGCCCCCGGGGAGCCACCAGGAACCCTTGATAAACTTGAAGGTGTGACCCTGTAGGGAAGAGATAGTCTTTCTAGTAGATGCGGGGGCAGCACGGTCGTCGCTGAATTTTAAACCAAAGAAAGGAGGAGTGTTAACACGGTCAATTACTGTTTCCAGCGTAAAAGGTGAAGGATTTACTGTTCCAGGATTTGAACCTATGATGATAGAAGGTCCTAAGGATACAGTCACAGGGGAAATTGTTGTATATCCCTGATATAGGAAATAACTTACTAGGGAGAGATTTAATTATCCTCTTAGAACTGGAAATTTGAATTCAGGAAAAAAGAATTATTTGTACAAATGGCAATGTTGACAAAAGATGTGGGGATAGAGAGAGAGAGACACCCTATTATATGGGCTAGAGAAGGGAATCGTGGAAAAATACAGATCCGTCCCGTAGAAATAAGTTTAAAAAGGAAAGGGGACATTGTTTATGAGTGACAATGTCCCATTTCCACAGAAGGTAAACGAGGACTGCAGCCAGTAATTGAGGGGCTAGAGATGGACTGTTGGAGCCATTTATGTCTCTTTATAATATCCTAATTCTACCAGTCCGAAAATTCGATGGAACTTATCGATTGGTGCAGGATTTGAGAACATTGAATCGACTAGAATTGATCATGCACCCAGTGGTGCCAAATCCCTATACGTTATTAAGTAAGATCCCTCATGACCACAAATGGTTTAGTGTGATGGATTTAAAGGATACCTTTTGGGCTTGTCCCTTGGCGGAGGAAAGTAGGAATTTGTTTGCCTTTGAATGGGAAGATCCCAAGACAGGACGGAAACAACAATACCGGTGGACCGTGATCCCCCAGGAGTTTATGAATTCCCCGAATTTATTCAGACAGATGTTAGAACAAATATTTGAGAAATTTAGCAGCCCCAATGGAACTACCCTGTTGCAGTATGCAGACAACCTCTTAGTAACAGGAAAGAGAAGTGAAAGAGTAGTAGAAGCCACAAAAAAATATTGAATATCCTGGGTCAGCATGATCAAAAAACAGCGAGTATCTAAAAACAAAATACAATATGTGGAGCGAGAAGTGAAATACTTGGGACACTTAGTTAGTGAGGGAAAGCAAAAGATAAGCCCGTAACGGTGAGAGGGATGAGTGGGGATTCCTTTGCCCAGGACTAAATGGGAATTACGTAATTTTTTTGCGTTTAACGGAATATTGCAGATTGTGGATTGATTGTTATGCTCAAAAGACGAATAAATTATATGTCAAACTATTAGAGGAGGAACCAAAGTGTCTGAGTTGGGAAGAAGAGGAAAAAGAACTATTTAAAAATTCAAAATCCATCTGATCCATGCCCCCGTGTTGGCCTTACCTTCTCTAGATAAACCTTTCCAGCTCTTTGCTACCGTAGATAAGGGAGCGGCTTTGGGAATATTAACCCAGCGGTGGGATAGAATGAAACAGCCAGTAACATATCTTTCGAAGCTATTAGATCCAGTATCCCTGAGTGTGTGCAGTCCGTGGCTGCCACTGCACTTTTGGTGGAGGAAGCTTACATTTGGGGGAACCCTAATAGTAATCATCCCACACCAAGTGAGAGCGATCCTAAACCAAAACGCTGATCGATGGTTGACAGACTCGCGGGCTCTGCAATATGAGGCAATATTAATAGAAAAGGATGATCTAGTGTTGGTCACGGACAATTGTTTAAATCCAACTGCGTTTCTTTGGAAAGGGGAAGGAGAAACTCCTCAGAATCCAGAGCACAACTGCCTTGACGTTATAGAATACCAAACTAAGGTCTGCATGGACCTGAGAGATGTTCTGCTTCATGCAGGAGCCTGACTTTTTATAGACGGATCATCCCGGGTGACTGAAGGGAAAATACATAATGAGAATGCAGTTGTAGATGGGATGAAAGATAGTGTGGTAGAGGCAGGAAGGTTGCCAAATGGTTGGTCAGCTCAGTCCTGCGAACTGTATGCATTGGAAAGAGCCCTTGAGGCGTTAGTAAACAAAGAGGGAGCAGCATACAGTGATTCTAAATATGCATTTGGTGTTGTGCACACTTCTGGAAAGATATGGCAGGAAAGAGGACTGATCAGTAGCGGGGGGAGGAATTAGCACATGAAGAATTGATTAAACAGGTCTTGGAGTCCCTATTACTCCCCCGAGAAATAGCAGTAGTGCATGGCAATGGTCATCAGAAAGGAAATGAACCTGAAATTAGGGGGAATAGATTAGCCGATGAAGTGGCTAAGGAAACGGGCCTGGACCCACAAGGATTGCTGATTCATTCCCTAATACCTACTGTCCCTGATCCCCGGATGCTCCTATATTTACTGAAATAGAAGGAAAGGAATTGAAGGATTTTGGGGCTGCAAAAACAGCAGATGGGCAATGGATGTTACCTGATGGAAGGGAAATGTTAAACAAAATGATGATACGAGAGATTATGGCTGCCCTATACCAAGGCAGTCATTGGGGAGTACAAGCAACTCATCTTTTAGTTCTCAGGGACTATGGATGTAAAGGAATATATACAATTGCTAAACAAATATGTGAGGCATGTATAATATGCACAAAGGTAAATAAGAAAGTCTTGAGAAAACACACCCCGGGAGGAAGAGACCCGGGATTGAGACCCTTCCAGAGTATACAAGCAGATTATACTGAACTACCCAGAGTTGGAAGACTAAAATATGCTGTTCATAGTAGATCATCTATCTGGTTGGTTTGAGGCATATAATTTTCATATGTGTTATTAAGGGTCCCTGAGTCTGATAATCTGCAAGTAATAGAGATGATGCATGTAGCTTAGTGGGGATGTAGATAATCAGAGACAGTACATCAGCTCAGGGATACATCTTAGTTCCTTTGTGGATGGTACTTGGTATAATGGTCTTGTCACAATACACCGGGCCACCTTCCGACCAGCTCTGGATTGTCCAGATAAAGAGCGTAACCCGTTATACCTAATGATAAAGAAAACCACATGGCACAAAGCAATTCTCGGGGTGTGTGGGGGGAGGGCACCTATGAGATACAATTAGATGAAACATTTGGGATAGAAATGTAAGCAAACGTGAAGGATTTCTCGGGCTGTTGTTTTCAAATTAACGTGGGACAGGGAAAACGGGCAGAACTATTGGATAATAAGGTGCAAACTTTCACCCCTCCCGATGATCCTAAAGTAGTAAAAACTGTAGAGATAAAGGACTTGAAACAGACCATCGAAATAGAAACTGGATATGGCGATGCAAATGCCTGGTTTGAATGGGTAAAGTGTACTGTAAAAAGTCTGAACAAGAGCAATTGCTATGCATGTGCCTCCGGTAGTCCCGTGACCCAGGTGGTTCCCTTTCTGCTCGGGTGTAAGCGAGACAGGAAGGGCATGAAATGTATGATATACCCTGTAACAGGATAAGACTGCATGGAATGATAGTAATTGTACCTCCCTATCTCTGATGTTCGCTCCCCTTGGAGAAGAAAGAATCAAAAGTCCCCCCCCCCCACCACTACGTTTCAGCCGCAGTCGGAAATCACACGACGTGTGTGCACAGACTAGGTACAAATCTGTCTAGAGATTTGGGGGAGCTGAACGTATGTACAGAGTTAAATAATGTCACCGAAACGGAGAAGGGAGGGAACTACTCAGCACCAAAGGCTCCCCGAGCGGACCTGTGGTGGTACAGTGGAGCAAAATATTGAGACCCACCCTACCACCGGATTGTACAATTGGCAATTCCATTTACCCTGGCATTTGAGAAGGAAAAGATCGTGGGGAAAAAAGGGAAGGAGTAAGAGATCACTGTTAGACACTTCTTTTGATGACAGGATTTATCTCGATTCTGTAGGGGTCCCTAGGAGGGTACCTGATGAATTCAAGGCTCGTAACCAGATTGCAGCAGGCTATGAGTCAGCTCTCGTTTGGTGGATATCAATTAATAAAAATGTAGATTGGATAAATTACATTTTCTATAATCAACAGCGATTTATAAATTATACAAGAGATGCGGTTAAAGGAATATCAGAACAGCTTGATGCGATAAGTAGGATGGCATGGGAAAACAGAATGGCCCTTGATATGATTTTAGCGGAAAAAGTCTCCGTGTGTGTGTGTTATTAGGAGGAAGCTGTTGCACCTTTATTCCTAATAACACTGCGCCTGATGGTTCAATTACTCGGGCTTTAAGAGGGTTGACTACCTTAGCGCAGGAACTGGCTGAGAGTTCAGGAGTAGATACATCTCTCACGGGATGGCTGGAAGCATGATTTGGAAGATGGAAGGGGGTGGTGGTTTCCATCCTTACTTCCCTGATAGTAGTAGCCAGGGTATTGGTAGCCATTAGCTGTTGTATCATGCCCTATATACGAGGACTCACCCAAACACTGATTGAGACAGCCTTAATAAAACAGATGCCCCGAAAAGGCAATCAGGCAGAGGAACTTTGTTGATTAAATAATGAAGGGATGAGTGAGACCAAGATGGATGAAATCTCCGGAATGACGTTTGCGAATTTTGGGGGCAATGCTTAAAAGAAAAATGCAGAAGATAACAAATGGTAATTAAAGAAAAAGGCGGGAATTGTGGGATATAGGTAAAGTAGTGTTACTTCTGCAATCATAATTATTTAAGCAAGGTAAATGCACTCACACCAGTGTGTAATTGTTTCAATCAAGAGCTGAGTCAACAAGAATGAAAACTAATGGAGGAAATATATAATGGTTTTTGTATTAGCTAAACTGTGCATACAAGAATGAAACGTGCCTGCAAACAATGGTAGATGGTACAGACAACGAGATAAGGTGCTGTGAGGATGTAGGTTAAGCCAAATATGCTTGTACAAGCAGTAGCTATAAGCATCTGTTTCCCACTTTTGCAAAAACACAAAAACAAACCCCAATTAAAAGTTCATAAGGATCAATATGGTTGGGGAAAGGGAGGAAATGTCACAAGTGGGGGATTTAGATGGAGGTGATGGTGGATATACCGAACAATGGGGCACAGCAGGATGTGGTGAAATGGCCAAATAAAACTTGTACATTGTTATGCACAAGGCCGGAAAATGCAAGAGAGAAACAATAGTAATGGGCACTGGGTTTGGTGTAGTCTATCCTACATAAGATATGCATTTGCTAAACTCTGTGTGTCTTATTCCAGCACCACGCTTGCAAGTGTCTAATAAAAATACTGATTGCTTCAGGTCTTGTCTTGGACTGAAATTATTGAAGTGAGTGAGCTTTGTTTCTCACACTCTGTAATTTAAATTTACTGTGCTTTCTATTCACTCAAGTTCTCTTATTAATTGATCCACGTTTTCTTCTTAATTTTAAGACAAATCTCAAAATTCCGTTCACAATAATATCGATATGAATTATAAATTAGTATCTGGACAAGAGAACCAATGAACAGCTACATAGACCTCTTGAACATCCGAGATATTTGAATGAATAAGCAATGCCTTCCAAAAAAATCTCTGCACGTCTGTATCCCTTTTCAATTCAACAATCCTGCAAATAGCTTATAATTGTCAGTTGATCTCTCTTAATGAGTATCTAATCAATGTATTGTAAACCACTGATAAATTGAAACTTTTATTTGTTAAAATGCAAAGATTCATTCTCAAATCATTGCTACAACAATAAGTGAATCATATTTTATCTGTCCACTAAGGTCAAGTGACTTGTCGCCCATAATTGAACATTCTAAATATTCCTACAGCTGGAGAAATCGGAGCTAAAAAGGTCAAACTAAAGCAAACATTAGACAAAATAATCAGCTCCAGAAAACCGTGGAAATCCCGGTCAAAGAGATCACAAAGATTCGAGAGATCCAGTCACAACCAGCCCGAGAGTTGTGTTTTGGAGAGTTTTAAGCAGACTTCCTGGCTCCTTGACTTCCAGCCAGCGCCTGAGCGTTAGACACCTCGCTTGAAAATGACGACAAGTGAAGGGTGTTTGCACGAAACCCATAGAATGCTTAGAATCCAGAATTTTGGTAAAATGTTCTAAAATATTTCGCAGATCATGGAAATCAGCTCAACATTATTGAAATCAAAGTACTCGTAATGGTCTTCAAGACCAACTAATTACTGTTCGGTGAAAAACACTTTGTACGTGCCTTATTGTTCTCAGGATGAATAACCACAGCAAACATCACAGTCTCACCGGATCCAAAGATATGTAAGAGACACCTTATTATAATTTACAGACTACATCTTTCCCAGACCCATGATGACAACTTATTACTTCTGACTGAGGATACTACTCGTAACATGTATCGAGATGAAGCAAGTCTTAAATATAGGAATCTTTTTCTGATAGGTTCCCAATCCAAAAATTATGATAAAAATGTAATTGTGGCTCATTACATTGTCAACAGATCCCCATTAAACGTATTTATCTGTTTATTCAGAGAAAATATTGAAACAAATACATTGATAAATGCTGTTGACTGCATGTTTCAGTGAAAATAAATCTTCCTTATTGACTTATTTTCTTTATAATTCTGACTCATATGTCTAAATATTGATGCTATGAAAAATTGCATAAATTAAATACAATGCAGAATTTGTTCTTATAATATATTATATTTCTCCAGAAGAAAAGCTAAGAAACCAAGTACAGAAATCTTGAACATCTGAGAATTTTGAATGACAAACCATTTCTGATCAACGTTCATTGAATGCCTAATGTCTTGCCACATCATCATGCCAGAAATTGTATTCTCAGCTGACAGATTAAGAAATATCTAATCAACATCACAGCAAACCCGTTTGGAAATATTGAATCATTTACTTTTGCCGAAGTTCTAAAATTAATTATCAATTATTGTCTCCCCAATAATCTCACAGTAATTCAGTTTAGGTTTTGTAACAAACATCGTCTAATTCACATTTTAATTTAATCCATTATTTCTTAGTGTCAATATTGAAAAGGAATAATAGTTCTCTCATTCCAGCTCAACACAAACACAAACTAACTAATGATTCTCCATCCAACACTCAGGTAGTATCTGTTCCTTTCTAATTTGAATGTTCACAGAAATCATTGGATTAATATTCGGCCTTACATATTAAGTGACGTCTGATTTTTTTTAGTTTAGATTACTTACAGTGTGGAAACAGGCTCTTCGGCCCAACAAGTCCACACCAACCCGCCGAAGCGCAATACACCCAGACCCATTCCCCTACATTTACCCCTGCCCTTAACTCTGCGGGCAATTTAGCATAACCCATTCACCTAATCTGCATATTTTTGGACTGTGGGAGGAAACCCACGCAGACACGGGGAGAATGTGTAAATTCCACACAGTCAGTCGCCTGAGGTGGGAATTGAAGCCGAGTCTTTGGTGCTGTAAGGCAGCAGTGCTAACCACTGTGCCACCGTGCCACCCATTACACTCCAACAAATGCTGTTCATTTTTAATATGACGGGCAGCGATATGAGATTTCTAATCAGCTGTTGTGACAATAGAAGAGTTCGTTTGTCAGAAATAGTTATTATTTTAAAGTTACTAAGAATAGTAAACAAAGGTTCTAATTACAGATTCCTGAGAATCATCGGGGTAATTTGTAACATAATTAGATACATGTAACCAATGGGTAAAAAAATGAGGTCTGCAGATGCTGGAGATCACAGTTGAAAATGTGTTGCTGGTTAAAGCACAGCAGGCCAGGCAGCATCCAAGGAATAGGAAATTCGACGTTTCGGGCATAAGCCTTCCTGATGAAGGGCTTATGCCCGAAACGTCGAATTTCCTATTCCTTGGATGCTGCCTGACCTGCTGTGCTTTAACCAGCAACACATTTTCAACTACATGTAACCAATGCCTATCAAAAAAAAACATTATAGAAAAGCATTTAGACTTAGATGTGCAGTTAGCTAGTTTTAGGAATTGACTTCAAGGTATGATGTTGACTGCCCATTAACTATAAAGTACTGACAGTAAGAGTAGCTGGATAATTTCACAAAATGTAACGAACATTGTAATACAAGTCATCTTACTAATCTTATAGCAAGTAAGTTAAAACTAACTGTATTTGTATTTCTTTGTACATATGTATTTAGAACAGTGAGCAATATGAGAAGTAATTGACTTTGATCAAATAAAATTTAATGAATAGCAGAATTCAAAATGTCCCAACTGATAAGGCATCCTGAGCGGGCCGAGGGAGTGCAGGAATAACTTTGGAATCTGAATTAATAAGATGCATGGAAAGATCGCAAAGTCTGGAGATTATCGAACCTGTTAAACAACATGAAAGGAATTTGGGAATGTCCATTAGAATGTGCATCTGCGATTATGTGTTTGAATTGGGTGTCGGGATGAGGAGGAGAGAGCTGTAACCACATTGCATGTGGCCATTGTGATGCAGAAAGTCCATAAAAATACTGATTTTTATTGTCCATGTTACAGTGTGTCATGGATCTCCCTTCTGAGATTGGCCTTGGGGGATGATCCATTCATTAACTGGTTGCTGCATGAGTAAACATCTTCCACATGCCTGAGCTCAGACTCCCTCCTGAGTCCTCATTCCCTGGCAGCTATGATGACATTTCAGTTCAATACATACATTTATTTTGTGTGAAATGATTACATTCAGAGTGATATAATTTTCATGATAAAGTTGCTTTACATTTGCTTTTTGTCTCGTGTACTAGAAAACAATTTGTTCTTTAGTCCAACCAACAATAAGTTTTAAATTATTGTGAAGACTACAATCGAGGAAACAGGAACTAGTCTTCAGCTCTATATGTCACATGATGTGACTATTTACTTTCTTCAAACCATGTGCCCTCCAAAATGATTTTTATTTTCATTTCATTATAAGAAAAAAATGCTTGGAAATGTTGACAATTTACCTTTTCCTTCCCATGTTAGTTGGCAGTGAATAATAATCACACAATTATGAGAATTCCTTTCCGTACCAAATGTCATTGACACTACAGTTTGTTCACAATAATAGTCATTTTCATGGTCTAAAACATTTCCTCCTAATTCTGAAATAAATATTGAAACCTTTATTGTGATAAACATTATATTAACAAATTTAACATGACTCTTCAAGAAAGCTATTGGAAGCATATAACTCTTGCATTGCATGTATTTTTGAACAAAATCTGTTTTTTTCAATTGTTGCTGAATGATTTTTTCACACCATCCAGCTTAGTTTTATGCTTTAATTTTCAGTTTCTTACCTTTAATGAATATCCAATCAACATCAGAGCAAAGTGCTTTCAAATTATTAAGTAAATTTATCTGTCAGGATTATAAAGGCATTTATCAATGACAATAATTACACAGCAATTTAACTTAGACTTTGTAGTGTTTTTTAAAATTTCTTTCATTATTTCTTATTGTCAATGCTACTATATCAATACCTATTTGTTCAGGCCAATCTAAATACAAAACTACGAATAATATCCCTTGCAAAATTCTTTGTAAATATCTGATTTTTGCTCATTTGAAAGATTACAATTACCTCAACCTTTGAAATTCAGAGAGCTCCAATTATGTTTCTCTGCAATATTATTCTTTATTTCTATATATTACTCAGTCTAATATCAAGATGAGATATCTCATTATTCTCAAAATCACGAATATGATTTTTAAAATCCCTTTATTGCTAATATATCTTATATGTAATAATTGTGCAATCCAGTAAGGGGTAAAAAATGTGGAATTATGCTTCCGTACAATAAATACTGCAAGGACATTGTAAAGTGAAATCTCTCAATCATTGTGAATATTGTATTTATTTTAAACTTGGAAACATTTTTGAATTGATTTGATAATAATTTACTTCGATGCTGACATTTACTGTATATCCGATCACAATATCAGTAGATTATAAGGAGGTATCATCGTTCATTCCAAGAATCACAGTATCTGCTATATACTTTCTTCTGGTCACTAATAGCAAGATGTATCTAATTCCACTCAATCAATATTCCTCGGAAAATATTTGAGAATGTTGCAGTCATAAAGCTGAAATATACAAAGTCATGATTGTCATTAATTTTCTCTTGTTCTGTAGATCTTAGTTAAAACAATACATAGAATTTTATGTTCCAGTGCTATAAATATGAGAAAAGATCAATTAATTCTTCAGTAAAACTAAACAAATGTCGCATGATATTATTTATCTTTTTTTAAATTACTGGTCAGTTTATGAATTGTGTGAGATTTGATTTTAGCTTTCCAGTCATTTATTTATATTGAATGTGACATTGAAATGGTGTGAACTTATCAGGTTGTGTTCATTTGAAAGTTGGATTTGCCAACTCTCACTTATCCCATTGATTGCATGATGGTTTAAGAACGTTTCACTCAGCAATCATAGTAAATATAAAAAACTGACAGATTTTAAATCAGATCATTTGCATCCAATTATCAATCTGTTCCTAATTCATGTAAATATGTCAATTTTTTGAAACCAATGTTCACGCTAAACAGTACACATAGAGCTACACAAAGACTTCCATCACCATCTGATTATTGTTCAGTAGAATAACCTGAGTATGAACCTGATTGCTCCTGAAACCAATGACAACAAGAAGCATTTGTTTACTATTCCACGCAACAAGTGCAATTGATATCTTCTATTTCAGTTCAGGAGTTAAAGATTATTTATGTTGCTTAAAACAATGCTTCTACTATATCACGGTTATTGACTGTAATACAATCATGCAAACAACAAATGTTATGTCAATCTGAAAATCTTTAAGTTTACGTATTTTACATTTGTGTGCAAGAGATATTTCAAATTACAACAATTTTTGTTGTATAATTTAGCAAACCTACACTTTGAATTTGGAAAAGTCTCCATTTTTGCAAAATGCAATTCGTTTTCAGTTTATATAACAGAGTAAATGACTGTTTTTTTTTCCACGCGCTCTACAAAATGAGTATTGGTTTCAGTTAATTGTAAGAAAAGAACTGCTTTGAACACGTTGATTCTTTTTGTCTTTTCTATTCCAACATTATTCATCACTGTACAGTAATAACACAATTATTATAATTCCTTTATGTACCAAATATCTGCGTCATTTGTTCACTTTCATGCTCACTTTCATTATCTATTAACTTTCTTCCAAATTCTGACACAAATGTCTGAAATCTGATCATAATATTAATCATCTAAATTAAAATAACATGTCTCTATGAGGAAACCGTTTGATAGAAATTCATGTTTCTTGTGTTACCTGTATTTTGCAAAAAAAAAGTTCTATAATCACTGAATGGCTCATTTTTTTCTTCAATTCAAAAAGCTAGCTATTATATTGTATTCCACAATTTACCAATTTTAATAAATATTCAATCAACATAACAGCAGTGTTTTTGAAATATTGAATCATTTTAATTGCTCATATAACAACATTATCAAGTTATTGTCATGATAATAATTATGCAATTATTTAAGAAAGTCTTTTGAATAAGTAAAGTGAAATTCACATTTTAATTTGACCAATTGTTTCTGAGTACCAACACAGCAATATGAAACTTCATTTTCAGGTCAAGTTTCCCACGATGGATCCAAGGACTTCCCATCCAACATTAATTATGAATGTCTGATGTTTGATTATTTGAATGATCTCCGTAATCACAGACTTTAAATTCACAGACCTGCAATTACTTTTCACTGCAATATTTCCTCAGTCACATCGTAAAATGAGATTTCTCATTATTTCCAAATTCATTAATCGTATTTTATAATTCAGTTGTTGCTCATACCTAATAATCATTCAATCCAGTATTTGCTGTAAAAGTGGAATTACAGCTCTTTACATAAATAACTAAATATATTGTCGTGTACAATCTCTCAATCTTTGTTAATATTAATTCTTATTTTACCCGTGGGAACATAGTTGAATTCATTTAAATATATTTCACTTCGATGCAAACATTTATTGTACTTCTAATCACAATAAGATTTAAGTGTTTTTCATGCAACAAAATCATGTAAAATTTCAGCGTTTTGTTAAGTCAAATGAAAAAGAATTAACATCTCTGTATTGTTTCATTAAACAGTGACAATGCATTTTGAATTTTTCAAAGTTGAGCATTTTTGCAAATAAGGGATGTTGTCTTCAGCTGAATAATCGCATTGAATGACTAATTCACAGAATCTGCTATTTATTCTCTTCGAGTTCCCAAGCAACCAAATTAACTAATCTTGCTGGTTCTAAATTCCTGGAAAGTATTTGATAATGTTTGAGTCTTATTGATGAAGAAGTCGATGTGATTGTACTGATTTCTTTTATTAGAAAGAGCTTAATTCAAACATTTCAGGCACATAAATTGCTATTCTGCAGTGTTAAAAAGGTGAAAAGCAAGTCAATTTCTTCATCAGTGAAATAAACAAATGTCACTTCTCGTTATTCATTAGTTCGCTCATTCCTCAATTTGTAATTAAACAATGCAATTCACCTGAATATTGTTGTGTACTTTGATCATATTAATTTTCTAATTATTGTTCATTTGTGATTTGTTAGACATCTTTATTTTTTGTTTTGCACGCCTCTTACTTATTTCACTTCTTGCATGGGGGCTGGGCATTGAGAACAGACGATCAGTGGTTAGCACTTGTGTTTTACAGTGTTATGCAAATGTGTTTGATTCCATCCTCAGTCACATGTTTGTGTGGAGTTTGCATGTTCTGGTTTCCTCCCACAATCCAAAGATGTGCAGATTAGATAACTTGGCCATGCTAAACTGCACGTTCTGTTCAGGGATGTGTAGGTTAGGTGCATTAGTCAGGGGTAAATGTCCAATAATCTGAGAGCTGAATGGTGCTGAGTGGATTATTCTTTGGAACGTCAGTGTAGACTTGTTGGGCCAAATGGCCTATTTCTACATAGTAGGGATTCCGTATAATTAGAATTGTGTTTCGCTAAACAAAACAGACATTTAAGAAAAGTTGCCTTTAAAACATATTTTTAACAGTCAATTGTTAATCTTGTAAAATATCTCAATGTTACTGAAATCAATGTTCAAACAAAACACTGCACATGAAGCCAAACAAAGATCTTCATGACCATCTAATTATTGTTCAGTGGAATAATCACAGTAAATATCTTATTGTTTCTGAGATTAATCACCACTATCACAGTAAGGATCTGGTTATCATTCCCTCCAATAAATGCAATCGTTGTCCCTCTGGTATTTCAGTTCAGCAGTTATACACCACACTGGTTGTTCAAAGCATGGTTATTCTTTATTATGAATGGCCAAGGGTTCTAACAGCAAGAGTGTTGTTCGATCTGATTTGTTGCATGTTCTCAAACAGGTTTTCTCTATAAATATTGCAAAAAATGTGGTAACGTGGTCTTGTTCAACTGCTGATGCTAATCTTTTCAGTTCATGTTCATTAAACATATTTGGAGAAAATGAGGAAAGCTGAAGCTGAAGATCAGAGCCAAGAGTGTGGCATTGGAAAAGGGCAGGCACGTCCAAAGAGCAGGAGGATCGACCTGTCGGGCATTGAGCCATCATCAGAAAATATTCCTGATGAAGGGCTTATGCCCAAAACGTTGATTCTGCTTCTCCTCGAATGCTGCCTGACCTGCTGCGCTTTTCTGGCACCACGCTCTTGACATGAGAAAAATTTGACTGAATATTCAGAGATTATACTAAACGTTGCCTCTGTCAATTTAATTTACTTTGCTTTCTATTCACTAAAGTTTTCATGTTAATTGTTTCTCCTTTTCTTCTTAAATCTGATACAAATCTCAAAATACAGAACACATTACAGAACACAGAATACAGAACAAAAAAAAAATTGTGGGCGGCACGGTGGCACAGTGGTTAGCACTGCTGCCTCACAGCGCCTGTAGACCCGGGTTCAATTCCCGACTCAGGCGACTGACTGTGTGGAGTTTGCACGTTCTCCCCATGTCTGCGTGGGTTTCCTCCGGGTGCTCCGGTTTCCTCCCACAGTCACAAAGATGTGCGGGTCAGGTGAATTGGCCATGCTAAATTACCCGTAGTGTTAGGCAAGGGGTAAATGTAGGGGAATGGGTGGGTTGCGCTTCGGCGGGTCGGTGTGGACTTGGGCCGAAGGGCCTGTTTCCACACTGTAAGTCTAATCTAATCTAATTCCAACATTAAAATTCACATGAACTACAAATCTGCATTCTCGACAAGAAAACCAATGGAAGGCAAGATAGAATTCTTGAACAGCCTACACATTTAAACGAAAAAGCAATGCCTTCCAAAAAAAGTTTGCCTATCTGTATCTCTCTTTCAATTCAATACTCCTGCAAATAGTTTATAATGGTTAATTGATCTCTCTGAATGAGTACCTAATCAATGTCAATGTAACCAGCTGAAACATTAACAACAGATTGATAACTGGGTGTTACAGACCTTATTTGAAGTCAACAAATGTTTGTAATTTACGCGAATTCCACCAGGAAACATTCTTAATCATAATACAAGAAATGGGATATGTGAGAGATGTGCAAACCTTATTTGTAAATGAACAAACTCCAATATTTTCAAAACATTTCAATCTATCAGTCAAAATGAACAGGTGAATGGAAAAATAAAAACAAGTTTCTGACAATTCATAAACTGAACAACAATCACAAATTCATTTTGATCAAAGGATAGAGTAATATTTAGATGAATCACAACATTTAGTTACAAAGTAGGTAACCAGCTGACTGACAAGTAATTGGTGGTAGCATTTGTTAGTTTACTGAAGAAGATATCAACTTTATTTCAAACTTATAGCATGAGATAATAATGTTTAATGTGTTTCAATTGTTTGGACTTGCCCCTTTGCAACAAAAAAAATCAATCTCATTACTTAGACATCATAATCTTTAATTCTGCAAAATTTTCAAATATTCTCCAGGAACTTATAAGCAACCGAATTAGATACAGGTATCCCCACTATCCGAAAGTAGAATGTTATTATGAAACCTCACATAAACGGAAAAGGGGCAAATCGAAGACGCATTAATTTAAATGGGAAACATCTCCCCTTTTTTCATAAAAGTGAAAATCCTCTTCAGATTTCTTTCAGTTAGAGTAAACAGGGACAGATGTAAGTCTTTTGTAAAAGCAAAGTGGCTAAACTGAAGTTTCCAACACATATTTCTTGGTAACCTGACTCAAAGAAGTATCAGAATTTGTGATTATTGATATAATAGATAAGTACAGATCTAATGTTGAATTGAAAAGCAGTTCAGTCTGTGCTTAGGTGCTTTCTAATCACCATTCAGATAGCTCTTGATATATATCTAGAGAAGGTGTGATTTGAAACCTTCCCTCCGGTCTAGTAATAGAGACACTGCCACAGCTTCACAAGCTCCTTTCATAATGTTTCCACTCAGGACGGGCAGGATTGTAATATTATGTTTAATGTGGTTACACAAATGAAAACTAATCAGCTGTTTATTGTAATAATTCGAATGGGAATTAAGTCGTTTCTGTGTGTAATGGACTGGAAATTAAACAATATTTTACAATAACAATACAATGGCGGTCTTAAATAAAGAGGAATCTCATGACAATTCTTTGAAAGATAAATTGGTAAAACTGTATGATCATTGTACTTTGATTTTAAAAATGCAATTTCCCTTCCTTTCAAGAATGTATAACTTCCACAAATTCAAAATGAACAGTCATCGATAAAGAAAGGAACAAGCAGATGTTAATTCTACTTTCTGTATATAAACGAGCGATTAAGTTTAAGTAAGTTTTATATATGTAAAAAGGAAACTCTTATTGTGCTTCAAAACACAATAAATGTTAGCATGAAGTGAAATATAATCAAATCAATTCAACTGTGTTTTCTCAGTTAAAATACAGTTCAATATTCAAAGTAATTGAGTGATTGTACACTGCAATACCTTTACATTAATTCAGTGCTGAGACATAATTCCACATTTATACCCCTTATAGTGAAGCAAACTTGTACCATGAGTCAGAGGGGATAGGGGAGGTCCTTAATGAGTACTTTGCTTCAGTATTCATGAGTGAGTGGGACCTTGTTCCTGTGAGGACAGCGTGAAACAGGCTGATATGTTCGAACAGGTTGATATTAAGGCAGAGAATGTGCTGAAAATATTGAAAAATCACAGGGATAGATGTCCCCTGGGCCAGAAACGATATAACTTAGGTTGTTATGAGAAGGGAGGCAAGTGATTACTGTGTTTTGGCAATGATCTTTGCATCCTCACTGTCCACTGGAGTCATACCAGGTGATTCGAGGGTGGCAAACATTATTCACTTATTCAAGAAAGACAATTGAGATAATCCTGGGAATCATCGATGAGTCAGTCTTACATTATTTGTGGGCAAATTATTGGAGAGGATTCTGAGAGAATTATTGAATTATTTGAGGATGTGGCAAACACATTGGTGAGGACAGAGCAGTGGATGTGGTGTATATGGATTTTAGCAAGGTGTTTGATTAGGTTCCCCATGGTAGCTCATTTAGAAAGTATTGAGGCATGGGATACAGGGAAACCTGCCTGATTAGAGAATAAGTTGGATGGCCCATAGAAGACAGGGTGAGATTACATGGATAGCTTTCAGCTTGGAGCACGGTGAACAGTAGTATTCTGAAGGGATTAGTTCTGGGACCTCTGCTTTTTGTGATTTTTATAAATGACTTGGATGAGGAAGTAGAAGGGTGAGTTAGGAAGTTTGCCAATGACACGAGGGTTGCTGGAGTTGTCGATAGTGCAGAGGGCTTTTGTAGGTTGCTAGTGGACATTGGCAGAGCTGGGCTGAGAAGTGGCAGATGGAGTACAAGCTGGGAAAGTGTGAAGTTATTCATTTTGCACTTTCAAATTTGAGTGCATATTTTCGAATTAAATGCATGATTCATGACAATGTGGAGGAACAGAGGGATCGTGGGGTGCATGTCCATACATCCCTCATGGCTGACATCCAAGGTGATAGGTTTATTGAGACGGTGTAAGGTGTGTTGGCTTTCATTCGCAGGAAAATTGAGTTTAGGAGCCACGAGGTTATGCTGCAGCTCTATGGATCCCTGGTGAGAATACACGTGGAATATTGTGTTCGGCTCTGATCACCTCATTATACATAGGATTAGGAAGCTTTAGAAAAGGTGCAGATGAGATTTACCAAGATGCTGCCTGGACTAGAAGGCATGTCTTAATAAAAAAAAAGGTTGAGGGAGCTGGGGTTTTGGTCATTGCAGTGAAAGAGGGTGAGAGTTTACTTGATAGATTTTTATAAGATGATGAGAGGCATAGATAGAATGGACAATGAAAGAGTTTTCCCCACAAAGTGGCATAATTTTAAGGTGAATGGGGGAAGTTGTGGGGAGATGTCAGAGATAGTTTCTTTATAGATAGTAGTGGGTGCATGGAATGCACTGCCAGTGGTGACAGTAGATTCAGATCCATCAGCGACTCTAAGCGACTCTTGGATAGGCTCATGGATGATAGTAAATGAAGGGCGTGTTGGTCAGTTTGATCTTAGAGTAGGTTCATTCAACTCAGATACATATGCTTCCTTTATGGTTCTGTGGGTGCTTACTCACTCATTTTCTTCAGTTTTACATCAATTTCATGGAGTATGTGAGGGTGGGAATGAATTTGTAAATATAAATACTCCAACCAAACCCCCTCACAGGTCAGGAACTGTTTTTGCTACTTTCATCACTCACAAGGAACAGGAAAATAAAGGTTCAGTCACAAATCTTACA
Source organism: Hemiscyllium ocellatum (assembly GCF_020745735.1). Classification (NCBI taxonomy): domain Eukaryota; kingdom Metazoa; phylum Chordata; class Chondrichthyes; order Orectolobiformes; family Hemiscylliidae; genus Hemiscyllium; species Hemiscyllium ocellatum. The sequence continues at coordinate 78,355,902 of NC_083414.1, read as the reverse complement.
GGAACATAGCGGTTATAATCACCAGGAAAGGCTGAACAGCTCAAAACGCTTTTCTCAAGAAAAGAGGAGGCTCAGAGAAAACCTGGTACAAGTAGGAAGCTTTGTGTCTGTGTTTTCAGAGATTTGAGGTTGAAATCATTGGGTTGGAAGCATGTTTCATTGCCCCAGATCATCAAAGGTGCGATCTAAATGTGCATCTTTCTTTCTATCTGAGTTAACAATCAGATGGACAGGTCAATGTCTGAGTGTCTTAACAAATCCCTGATTGAATCTGTCTCCCCCCACAAACTCAGGTGCCTCACCACTCACTGGGTAATGGAGAAACTCTGCCATTACAATGAGAACTGTCTTTGCTATCACCGTTCCTCGTGCTTCCACCTAATCCCCACTTCCCTTCATCCTAGCTGCCTCTAGTCCACCCACATGGGTATGTTGAAGAACTTGACAGCAGAATGGATTAAACCGAGAGTTCAATCGACAGAATGAAAGAGGAAGAAGGAAATAAACGGTGATTGTGGATCCCAGCGGATACAGACTCCAGGAATAATCCTTGTCGGCATTCCTGCATTAATATGAGACAGCACTCCACGGTGAGAGTTAAACCCGGGTGGCAGGAGAGGGAGCCACTGAACATGAGCAGTTTTAGTTCAAACACAAGAGGTTTGTTCAGTCAGTAACAGTGTGTTAGAGATGGAGGTGAAGTGAGCAGTGAGGGGAAATGTTACCACAAGCTGACGATGGACAACTTTCATTGGAACAGGAGGAGGCCATTCAGCCCCTCGACATTGCTCTGCCACTCATGATGATTATAGCTGATGTGTGACCTAACGTACAATTTTTGAAACCCTTGAATTTCATCCATAAACTCCTCTGCAACAGACAAGGTGAGTATTGGAAAACTAAACATCTGAAAATGCTGGGAAATCAGGAATAAAAACAGTAATTGCTGGAAACATTCAGTGGATCTGGCAGCATCTGTGGAGAGTGAAACTTTCGGGACCAGTGACCGGTCAGGTGACCAGCTGCAGCTGATCATTCTGCCTGTTCTGGAACCCTCTCTGGAACAGGTTCTGGTGCGGGGGGAATGAGATTGTCAGTAATACCTGAGAGAAACAGAAGGGCGGATTCAATCAGAATAAGGAATTCACTTACCCCTCCCAGTGGGACACTCACCGACACAGTCACACTGCGGAGAGGCCGCTCACCTGCCCCACGTATGGGAAGGGATTTACTCGACCTTACAACCTGCTGAGGCACCAGAGATGGCACAGTGGATTTAGACCCTTCACCTGCTCCATGTGTGAGAAAGGATTCATTCAAATCTCTCACCAGCAGAGACATCAGTGCATTTCCAACGGGGAGAGGCCATTCACCTGCTCAGTGTGTGGGAAAGGATTCACTCAGTCTTCTGACCTGCTTAAACACCAACGAGCTCACTCTGGGGAGAGGTCATTCACTTGTTCCCAGTGTGGGGGGAGGTTCACTCAAATACACCACCTGTAGAGACCCCAGTGAGACCACACATAGGAGAGGCCATTCAGATGGGCTGTCTGTGAGAAGGGATTCAGTGATTCATCCTGCCCCACTGAGCCCACACAGGGGAGAGGCCATTCAGATGCTGTGTGAGAGAGTGATTCGGTGATTCATCCTGCCCGCTGAGACCCCAACAGGTTCACACTGGGTCGGAGCTGTTCACCCCTCTGTGTGACAAGGGATTTGCTGTGTCTTCAACACGATTGAGAGACCAGTGAGTGCTCACAGAGTCAGGAGTGGACCTTGTACATGATGACACTGTTGGAGTATTGATGTTGTTATTGTTAACCACATTAACTGGGCTGGAGTTGACTGAACTTACATTGCCACGCTCTAAACCTCAGGTTGTCTCTCTGGGCAGGATGTCTGTACAAACAGCAATGTGACAATGAGCAGGGATCATCTGTTTTGATTTAAGTTATGATTATAACACTCCTGCTTCACAGCACTAGGTACAAGGTTGGAGTCCCCACATTCTCCCCATGATAGTGTGGGTCCCCTCCAGGTGCTCTGGTTTCCTCCCACAGTCCAAACATGTGCAGGTTAGGTGGATCGGTCGTGCTACCTTGTCCACAGTATCCAGGGTTGTGCAGACTAGGTGGATCAGCATTTGGAAATGCTGTGTTACAGGGATGGAGTTCAGTGGGTCGGATGTTCTTCGGATGGTCCGTGGGGTTTGATGGGCCAATGCTCTCCTTCCACACTGTTGGGATTCTATTCCATGATTGAGGATAAAGGCTGCACAGCCGGGTGTCCTTGGCGAAGGAGCATGTGGTGTGCAACAATTCTATCACTGCCTTTAGATAGAGGTGGGCACCGCAGGGGATATAGTGCTTTATCTCCACCGCTGCCCCCTCCCCACAACTATACTTTGATTTCGTCCTTTTCTCACTCTGTCACTGTAATGGTTTGCTTGGCACGTAATGGGCTTTGTTTGGAAATATTCAATTGGTTACACAAATAGTTTATTGCTGGTGATATGTCTAGATTAGAGTGGTGCTGGAAAAGTACAGCCGGTCAGCAGCCAGAAAATCCACGTTTTGGCAAAAGCCCTTTTCCAGCACCACTCTAATCTAGGCTCTGGTTTTCAGCATCTCACTTTTGCACTCCTGGTGATTATATGTTCACCAAAAGCAAAATGGTGTAATGATGATGTTGATGGTGGGAAGGTTGCTGTGATAAAATTTCTGGGTCAGAGAAATGGGGGAAAAGAACACTTCGCAGCTCACAGAATGAGAACTGAAAAGCAGTTAAATCAAACCAAAGGTTCAGACAGGGAGGGAATATTTCCCTGGAGCTTGAGTAGCTGAAAAGTGAATAGATAGAATTTTGTTTTACAGAGGTTGAAAGTTTTAAAACTGTTATATTCAGACAGTTTAATTTATTTTCTTTAATTTTATTTGCTGTGCAAAAAACTTTGACAACATTTTAAAACCAAAATTTACAAACCTTGTGTTAAAGATAAATGTTAAATAAAATCCATCAAACCTCCCCCCACTGAAAACTGTTGTGGAAGTGCAGTCTCCTGGAGAATCCCTGCCCACTCCTTCCTCCCCGGGCTCCATGGCTATATACATACCTGGGAGATAGCAGCAGGAGGAGACCATTCGGCCTTTCACTCCTGCTCCACCATTCAATGGGAAACAGCTGACCATCCAGCTCAGTCTCCTGTTCCTGCTGTGTTCCAATCCCCTTTCATGACTTTACCTCGAAGAACTATATCCAAGTCCTCCATTGGTTTCACTGCCTTTTGTTCCAGTGATGTTGAGGTGTTACTGTGTGGGTGTAGGCAGGGATAATATGAAGGTTCTGCCTCATGGAGGATGCACTCAGCATCCCTCATCATCCTGCAGTAACATCAACGGGGTTCCGGCAACTCGAGATAAAACCCATTTCCAGGATATAGGCATCACTGGCTCAGCCAGCATTTATTCCCCATCTCGAGTTACCCTTGAGAACATGGTAGTGAGCTGCTGTCTTGAACCATTCACAGTCCATTTGTTGCAGATAGACCGACAATGCTGTGAGGAGAGTGTACAGGATTTTGGCCGAGTTATTCTCATCTTTGGCTCTTCAAATGCTGGTTAACTGAATCACGATCTGCACATGATTTTGAGATTTCAGTCTGCAAGCCTTCACCTAATATAAAGGAATATGTACAGGTTAGAAATTCAGAACAGACAATTTAGTTTCTCGGGAATATTTTCCCCTGTCTTCCCGTAAAGCTGTAACCCTCCAGCCCATTAACTCTCTCCCAGCATTCTGACTCTGCTACCCCGTAACGTACACCCTCCCCATTGTCATGGAGATACTGATAAACAGATCCATGCCACCACTTCCCGTCCCTGGTTAGACTCTGCACCCTTTCTGGGTTCACATCCTTTCCCTTCAGTTGCTGCAAGTCAATAATGTAACAGCAGAATGAAACAAAAGGAAATAGAAAGGGAGGTGGCAGATCCTGGACAGAAGAGGAACCTTCAGTCTGGGAGAATGGAACAGATCCTTCTTTGTTTCCCATTGGTCGATTCCCAGCATTACAATGAATTGGGGATGGAGAGTGGTCCTACATGGGAGTGGTGACACTTTCACCCCCCCCCAACACATCAATACTATAAGCAGATGCATTCCTCCTCCAGCCAATCACAGTGTGAAATACTTTCCGCAAAGTATACTTACCCAAAGCCAATTTCCAAAACCCGCTCACATTCTGTACATGTACAGTGCGGGGTTTCCCCACACACGTGTGGTCCCTGCCTCAGGGATTGTGGGAGTTGTAGCCCCCATGAAGTCACTGGAGCCCTGTCTCTGGAATGTGAATGAAAAGTATAGGCTGGATGGTGTTGTGTATAGGATCCCCATTCAGACAGACAGGACCTGTGGGCTGTCACTGGGTTTTACTGAGACACCTGTTTCCACAACCTGATTTTCTGATGTAAGGAATGTAGATTCAGCCAACTGGGGCGTGGGGTTGTTAATAGTAGGAGCAGATTTTAAGCAAAGATGGCTCAATGGTTAGCATTGCTGACTCTCAGCGTCAGGGACCTGGATTTGATTCCAGCCTTCGGCGACTGTGTGGAGTTTACACGTTCTCCCCGTGTCTGTGCAGGTTTCCTCTGGGTGCTCCAGTTTCATCCCACAGTCCAAAGATGTGCAGGTTAAGTGGATCGGCTATGCTACATTGCCCACAGTATCCATGCATGTGCAGGTTAAACCATTAGCCATGGGAAATACAGGGAATGGGTGAATCTGAATGGGACGCTCATTATAGGGTTGGTGTGGACTCCATGGACTACTACCCTGTTTCTGCACTGTAGGGATTATATTCAATTCTCATGAAGAATGTACCTATCTCGATGTGCTGTGTATCTGTGGAATTTCCTATTCAAAATGCGGTGGATGCCAGAACAATGAGCAGATGTAATGAAGAGATACAGATGTTGAATTTGCAATGAGATGAAGGGTGAGAGAGAGCAGGTGGGAAAATCCAGCTGAGACCGAGGTGAGCTCAATCATCACCGTATTAAATGGTTGAGCTGGTTCGAAGGGCTGCATTGCCTCTCCTGCGCCCAGTGCGCATCTTCTTACGGTAATAACTGGAAAGCTGAATCCAAAACTCACCACCTTCACCAAAGGAGATTTTGGAAAAAGCAGGATAGTCAGGTGGATTAGCATTCCAAACTTAGATAGTGAGGAAGCATGTGGGAGATAATGATTTTGCAATTTTAACCTGAGGTGAGTTAAAAAGCACACAACACCAGGTTATAGTCCAACAGGTGTAATTGGATCATGATGAAGGAATCTAGTGTGTTTCCTATTAAACCTGAGGGACTATAACCTGCTGTGTGCTTTTTAACTCACCTCAGTTTAAAATTGCAAAATAATTATCTCCCACATGCTTCCTCACTATTTAATACAAAGGTATAAGAATGGGAGCCATACATCGGACAGGCAGGGAGTTAACTGATGCTGCCTGGAGGTGTTCTGCATGTACACTATCCAGGTAACTGCCATGTCTCATCAATAAAGATTCAAAGAGGACCTCTCAGAGTTCTGCTAATGTAGTTATTGCTATCCAGCAGGGTTCAGGAATATGAGTACACAGCAGTCATTCTTCACAGTGGAGAATACGAAGAACATGACTGTTATTGATAAGGAAACTGAGGAAGATGAGGACAAAAAAACAACTATTATCACGAGAGAGTTGGAGCTGGGCAAGCTAATGGAGCTAAAGGTAGACAAGTCTCTTTGCCCTGATGGAATACATCCCAGGGTGCTACCAGAGATAGCGGGAGAAATAGTAAATATAATTGGAGTCAGAGTCCTGCAGCAAAAACAGGCCCTTTGGCCCAAACTGGCCCATGTCGACCAGAATGTCCATCCACACTAACCCCATTTCCCTGCACTTGGTCCATCTGCTTCTGACCCTTTGCTATCCATGTATTTGTCCAAATGTCTTTTACCTGTTGTTAATGTACCCACCTCAACCACTTCCACTGGCACCTCAGTCCATATACATACCACCCTCTGGTGAAACAAGTGCCTCTCAGGTTCCCTTTCATAATTTCTCCTCTAACCTTAAACTGATGCCCTCCACTCCTTGATTCCCTGGGCAAAAAGATTGAGTGCATTCACCTTACCCAAGCCTCTCATGATCTTATACAGTCCCAGAAAAGATCCCCCCTCTGTTTCCTCTGCTCTAAACAAAAAAAAAAATCCTCGCTTGTCCAACATCTCCCTATAACGCACACCCCTGAGCCCTCACAAAAATTCTGGTAAATTTCGTCTGCACTTTTTCCAGTTTAACAACTGAAACCTACACTGCATTCATCACATTTCAGTGTTTCCCCACGGCGCTGGAACTGACGTGAAAACGCCACTGGATAACAAACCATGATCGATAATTAACTTTTTAAAGCAATCCTGTTTTCATAGTTTTTTCCATGGTGCAGGTATCCTTGTGTCTTTCTGGTTGCATGGTTAATTAAAAGCCTGTCTTCATACAGAACAAATCTGTAACTTAATTTTTCCTGGGAAATGTGTCATGTTTTTTCAGACTTTTAAAAACAAATGAACGCTTTCTCCACAGTCACCACACTAACATTGACTTGGCTGTGTCTCAGTATTTTTTTTCCAGTCACACTGATATTTGAAATATTCGCCCACGGACAGAATACACACCTTTCCTTCCACATGAAAAGGCCAATGATATTCAGATCGGCACGGATCAGGTAACCGTCAAAACTGAACGTGAAGTTCAGTTTGAATTTCTCATTCACAAATCTGCCCTTTCAGTACACTACAACAGAGAAAAAAAAGTCACCACTGTTAACACAGGATGAAAATTCATAAGACAATTATAGTATTAAATTGTAGTTTCTTTGTTTTCCCAAAATATTAAATCTCAGTCTCACAATTTCTCTCTTCTGTGAGCTGAAATCCAAACCAATGTCCTCACTCCTTCCCTCCACACCCACTTCTAACACACTCTCCTCTCTTTGAATTCAGCTTCCTAGCTCCTGCCTGCAGACGAAGAACTAAAAAAAGGGTGGCACGATGGCACTGCTGCCCCACAGCACTAGGGGCCCAGGTTCAATTCCAGCCTTGGGTGACTGTCTGTGTGGAGTTTGCACTTTCTCCCCGTGCCTGCGTGGGCTTCCTCCGCATGCTCGGGTTTCCTCCCACAATCCAAAGATGCATAGGTCAGGTGAATCGGCCAGGCTAAATTGCCCATAGTGTTAGATGCATTAGTCAGAGGGAAATGGATCTGGGTGGGTAACTCTTCCGAGAGTCGGTGTGAACTGTTTGGGCCGAAGGGTCTGTTTCCACACTGCAGTAAATCTAATCAAGTCAAATCAATGAATCTGACTCGGAGCCTCTTGGGTGTTGGTGAATCCGCCCCCCACCTCCCAGGGTTTCCTTCCTGGTCAGACCCACATTGATTTTTTCCCCCCAATCTGGAACCTCTTATTTATTTACCCCACACTGACCTCTGATGAGAACCATCCTGCACACACTGGACAAATCATATCTGGATGAACTAAAATGAACCAAATTAGAACTTTAATTGCAGGCCCATCCGTGTTCCTTTCCATAACATTACTGAATCTTCACAAGAGTTCTGATAATTTTCTGCAAAATGCTCCCCCCACTGATACACTGACTTCTTATCATGATATCAGGGCAGGGACCATTCCCCTGGATCCTGTTCTCAGAGGGAGGAAGGGAGGGAGCTGCCAATGAAAGATTAATCCCACATACCCAGTCTCTCTCCCTGGCACTGACCCATCCTGCCCATGAACTGGTCGCCCCTCGTACAGAGCATGCTCCAGATCACACAGGAGCAGGGTGATTGACAGCAGCTGCTGCCCAATAGGGTGGAGGGGGCAGAGCTGGAGGACTGGGACAATGCGATTGTAAACAATGAATGAATGTGGAGGGACACTGGGGGATGGGCAGGTCAGTGAGGGACAGGAGCAGTGTAGCAGCCGGAGGTGATCCTGGACAAACTGAGCAATGGGAGAGTCTGACAGGAGAGAAACTACAGGAAGGTTCTGTTTGGAGACTTAGGCAGGGACAGCTGGGAGACAGTATGGCCTTGTAACTTGGGCATGTTTTCCAATCAGCCTCTTCAAAGATGCTGTTACTCAACTCTGAACCCAATCCTCCTGGTCCAGAGGTAAGGAAACTACCATCATTTCCTGGTGGGCTCGTGGAAAGAAGGGACAAGTTTCTCAATCTCACTCACATGGAAACTCATGAGCTCCTCCCACTTACTGTCTACGGTGGAATGGAGGAGACAGAGCAGATAGGAAGGGGCAGGGTTATAGGGACTGCCTTTCCAAAGGAACTCACCTGTGTTGGTGATATTAACAAGATTCAATACACAGTCACTAACACAAACCTGATGTACTTGAACTTTATCCAGAATATTAACATCTATAACTGCGTGACGCAGACCCCAATGTACAGAGTTACAGCCATTTTGGAAGTAGTAATGAAGAGGATGGATGAGGGCAAAGCGGTGGAAATGATCTACATGGTCTTCAGTAAGGGGTTCAACAAGGTTCCCTATGGGAGACCGGTTAGCAAGGTTAGATCTCATGGAATACAGAGAGAACTAGCCATTTGGATACAGAACTGACTTAAAGGTAGAAGACAGAGGGTGGTGGTGGAAGGTTGCTTTTCAGATTGGAGAGCAGTGACCAGTGGAGTTTCACAAAGGGTCGGTGCTGGATCTAGTAATTTTCATTTATATAAATGATTTGGATGTGAATATAGGAAGTATTGTTAGGAAGATGACACCAAAATTGGAGGTGTAGTGGACAGTGAAGAGGATTACCTCAGATTACAACTGGATCTTGATCAGATGGTCGAATGTGCTGAGAAGTGGCAGATGGACTTTAATTTAAATAAATGTGGGGTGCTGCATTTTGGAAAAGCAAAGATTAGCAGGATGTATACACTTAATGGTAAGGTCCTCGGGAGTGCTGCTAAACAAAAAGACCTTGGAGTTCAGGTTCATAGCTCCTTGAAAGCAATCGCAAGTAGATAGGATAGTGAAGAAGGTGTTTAGTATGCTTTCCTTTATTGGTCAGAGCATTGAGTATAGGAATTGGGAAGACATTGCAGCTTTACAGGACATTGGTTAGGTCACGCTTGGAATATTGCATGCAGTTCTGGTCTTCTTCCGATCAAAATAATATTGTGAAACATGAAAGGGGTCAGAATAGTATTACATGTATGTTGCCGGTGGGGGGAGAGGCTGAATACACCGTTTTCCCCGGAACGTCAGGGGCTGATGGGTGACCTTCTAGAACCTTTTATAAAATCAGGAGGGGCATGGACAGGGTAAATACACAAGGTCCTTTCCCTGCGGTGGGGGAGGAGGGACGAGGGGGGTGGGACTGAGAGAGGAGAGAGACAGCTATTTTATAGATCTACAACACAACTCTGTACCTGTCTTCTCCCCATCCCCTTCAATCCCTCTGAAGGGCTCAGAACAAGTTCACAGACCCTGGAACGTAGAGTTTCAGGGTGATTAAGTGCTGAAAGTTGCATTCGGCATGCTGACCTTTATTGGTCTGTGCACTTATCAATAAATGGACCTGGGTTCAATTCCACTGTCCTGGATTCATGTCTGTGGCCACAGACGCGCCTGTCTCTGACCCTGACTACTGGATCCCCTGTCATTATAGCTCGGCCATTCTCTTTCCTCCCGTTCTGTGCAGCGGATCTCTCTGTGGTATCATGAACCTGGCTGTTGCTGAGTTCCCCTGAGAGTCCACCCCACCCATTCCCCACTTATAGAATCCCAAGCGGTGCACAGTATCAGTTTGAGAAAGGGAATGATCACTGGCGAGTCTTGCACTTCCTTCCTGAGCCTTTTACTTGATCTGATTGTCACCCATTGCCTTTCTGCCTGTGTAACCCTCACCTGCAGTCTGACTGACTCACTAAACGTGCCGTCCATAACATTCTCAGTATTGCTCCACAGTGAGTCCACTCTCAGCTCCAGGTCTGAAAAGCAGTTTCCCAGTAGCTGCAGATGGACACACTTCCTGCACACATAGCCGTCACGGACACTGGAAGCGTCCGTTATTTCCCACATCGTACAAGAGGAACAGGTCTGAGATCTCCTGTCACAATATAGAACATAGAACATAGAACATAGAAGGATACAGCGCAGTACAGGCCCTTCGGCCCTCGATGTTGCGCCGACCGAATCCTACCTAACCTATACTAGCCCAATAACTTCCAAATGCCTATCCAATGCCCGCTTAAATGACCATAAAGAAGGAGAGTTCACCACTGATACGGGCAGGGCATTCCATGAACTCACAACCCGCTGTGTGAAGAATCTACCCCTAACATCTGTCCTATACCTACCACCCCTTAATTTAAAGCTATGTCCCCTAGTAACACCTGACTCCATTAGCGGTAAAAGGTTCTTAGTATCTACCCTATCTAAACCCCTAATCATCTTATACACTTCTATCAGATCTCCCCTAAACCTTCTCTTCTCCAATGAGAACAGCCCCAAGTGCCTCAGCCTTTCCTCATAAGATTTTCCTACCATTCCAGGCAACATCCTGGTAAACCTCCTCTGCACTCGTTCTAAAGCTTCCACATCCTTCCTATAGTATGGCGACCAAAACTGCACACAATACTCCAGTTGAGGCCGCACCAGAGTCTTATACAACTGCAACATGACCTCAGGACTCCGGAACTCAATTCCTCTGCCAATAAAGCCCAGTACACCATATGCCTTCCTCACAGCACTATTTACCTGGGTGGCAACTTTCAAAGATCTGTGTACATGGACACCAAGATCCCTCTGCTCATCCACACTACCAAGTAGCCTACCATTAGCCCAGTAATCCATCATCTTGTTATTCCTACCAAAGTGAACGACTTCGCACTTAGCTACATTGAATTCCATTTGCCACATTTCCGCCCAGCTCTGCAACTTATCTATATCCCGCTGTAACCTACCACTTCCTTCCTCACTATCCACAACTCCACCGACTTTTGTGTCATCCGCAAACTTGCTTACCCAGCTTTCAAGTCCTTCCTCTAGATCATTTATAAAGATAACAAAAAGCAATGGTCCCAAAACAGATCCTTGTGGTACACCGCTAGTAACTGCGCTCCAAGATGAACATAATCCATCAACTACTACCCTCTGTCTCCTTCCAGCCAGCCAATTCCTAATCCAAACCTCTAATGTATCCTCAATGCCATACCTCCGAAGTTTTAGCATTAGCCTACCATGGGGAACCTTATCGAACGCCTTACTAAAATCCATATACACAACATCTACTGCTTTACCCTCATCCACTTCCTTGGTCACCTTCTCAAAGAACTCAATAAGGTTTGTGAGGCACGACCTGCCCTTCACAAAACCATGCTGGCTATCCCTGATCACGTTGTTCCTACCCAGATGTTCATAAATCTTATCCCTTACCATTCTCTCTAAGACTTTGCCCACCACTGAAGTCAGACTCACTGGCCTATAGTTGCTAGGGCTATCCCTACTCCCTTTCTTGAACAATGGGACCACATTCGCTATCCTCCAGTCCTCTGGTACTATTCCTGTTGACAACGACGACATAAAAATCCAGGCCAATGGCTCTGCTATCTCCTCCCTAGCTTCCCATAGGATCCTGGGTTAAATGCCATCAGGCCCAGGAGACTTATCTATATTCATCCTTTCCAATATTCCCAAAACCTCTTCCCTGCATATTTCCAGGGCATCCATTCTAATTATTTGTGATTCCATATTCACATCAGCAACAGTGTCCTGTTCCTGAGTGAATACTGATGAAAAGTACTGATTTAATGTCTCTCCAATCTCCTCCGCCTCCACACACAACTTCCCACTACTATCCTTGACTGGACCGATACCTACCCTAGTCATCCTTTTATTCTTGACATACCTATAGAAAGCCTTTGGGTTTTCCCTAATCCTACCAGCTAAAGACTTTTCATGTCCCCTTCTTGCTTCTCTTAGCTCCCTCTTTAGCTCCTTCCTGGCTACCTTATAACTCTCAATCGCCCCTACTGAACCTTCACGCCTCATCTTTACATATGCCGCCTTCTTCCCTTTCACAAGGGACTCCAATTCCTTACTAAACCACGGCTGCCTCACAAGGCCCTTTACACCATGCCTGACTGGTACATATCACTCTCTGTATTCATCTAGTTACTCCCATTAAGAGAATTTAAATGAGTAGCAACCTTCCTTCACTTCAAACATGTCCATTATAATTAAAAAGACACCTTTCCTTAAGCTGGTATGTCATACTTTAAATACTCCGCAGGTATCACTGACAAATTGGCCATGCCATTGGGACTGTGAATTTCTCAATGGCCTGAACTGAAATGGAGTTTCAGCTTCACCTTCTCCCTGTCTCCCCTCCCTCTGTTTACACCCAACTCCAAAACACTCTCATTGAACCAAGCAGCCCTCACAGTGCAGCCCTGTCATTTTCATTGACTGCTCACACCCATATTGGAACAGTACAGGAGGGTGAGGGCAATGCATCTCAATGGGAGCTCAGAACCAGCATTGCGTCTTTCAGTTCAGCCCTTTGTAACCCCTGAGTCAACATGGACCTCAGCAGTTTCTGAATAAACAGACAGATGTCAGAATCTGGAACATTCCACCGCAAATCGTGCTGGAATTTGAATCCACAAGAAATTTCAATGAGACGTTTGCAGGGAATTGGATGTCGGGTGTTTTCAAGTTAACATCATGGAGTGGATGATTGGGACTAAATCTGACAGTTCCTGCAAAGAGACGAGGTGTAATTTGGATAAATCTGTGCTCTCTCTCAGGCCAATACCTCCTTCCTCAGCTGCAGGGCCAAGAATTGATCACACATCCCAAGGGTGTTCCAAACATGAACTTGACATCTTTCTGCTTTTTTCTTGACAAACGTATTGGGGATATTTTCCCACAAATAGAACATACAAACCTTTCTCTTTCCACAGTTAAATGCCAATGACATTCAGATCCTGATGACTTTGCTGACTGTAGAAACTTATTTTTGAGATCCTAGTCTCAATTATTCTCAATTAATATCCTATAAAATGAATTCACAAAGCAAAGCTCACAGTCAGTGCAAGATAAATAGTGAAGGCACACACATCTCTTGGTATATGTTTGATGTGTAAATGCACCTCTTCATGTCGCCCCGCCCCCACCCAGGAAGCGGACACGTGCATGTGCCTCACTTTACTTTGCCCCAAATAAAGATGGCAGCCATAACCCAGGACCTCTCACCGCCTGAGGCCCAAGCCATCTTCCCCTCCCTTTGCTGTTAACGTGGGACCAAGAGTTTCTAATTCAGACTAACGAGCTGTACAGAGTGTAACTAAACCCTCCCAGTCTACAATGATACATTTCATCCGGTTTCTGCTGCCATTCTCCCCTTCCACGTTTCCTTCTCCTGCAAATACCAAGGGTTATCACGGGTCCCGTGACCCTTCCACAGAACCGATAGTAACTGAGAACATTAGAAGCCTTACAGTGTGGAAACAGACCCTTCGACCCAACAATTCGACACCCACCCTCCGAAGTTCATCCCATGCAGAACCATTCCCCTATCCTTTAACTCTCTATTTCCCCGGATGAATGCACATCCCTGAACACTACAGGAAATTTACTGGGCCAATTCAACTAATCTGCACATCTTTGGACGACAGGAGATAGGGGTTAATAAGTAAATAACAGGTGGGGACAGAGCCCAAAGAGAGACAGGAACATTTCAAAAGACAAAGGAGTGAGTAACGATCTGGCTGGGAGGGTGGAAAGCTGTAAATGGAGGAGACAGGAACCTGGCAGCATCTCAGTGGAGGTGGTAGAAATGGTGGCTGATGATCTACGTTCTGCTGCAAATAAAGCCCCCGAGCTTCCAATTGCCTGTCACTTTAACAAACGAGTCTGTTCCCTGGCCAACATCTCTGTCTCATGCTTACTGCAGTGTTCCAGTGAAGCTTGATGCACGCTGGCAGAACACTCCAGAATACCACAAATGGCCCCTGATTTCAAGGACCGCAATCTCCCCTCCCATGTGGTCAGCATTGCCCTCCAGTGTATCTCCACCATTCCCACAGCACCGCTCTTAAACCCCACCCCTCCAACCGTAACAAGGATGGAATCCCCTCGTCCTCACCTTCCTTGTATCACCAGATATAACGCATCATCCTCTGCCATTTCCACCATCTATAATCAGACCCCACCACCAGAGATATATTTCCCTCCCTAGCCCTTTCAGCATTCCACAGAGACCATTCCCTGTGACTTCCTCGTTAGGTCCATGCTACCCACCAACCCACCCCCCACTCCCAGCACCTTCACTTTCCATTGCAAGAGGTGTAAAGCTTGTGACCACACCTTCCCCTCACCTCCATCCAAGGCACCACAGGATCCTCCCACATCCATCAGAGATTACCCTGCCCATCCAAACACCTCACCTATTGTGTCCTGTGCTCTCAATGTGGTCTCCGCTACACTGGAGTCAGGACGCCAACTTGTGGAATACTTCAGGGAACATTTCTGGGACACATGCACCCACCAGACGCATGGCCCTGTGGCCGATCACTCCAGCTACATCCTCTCTGCCGCCACACTGTCAAGGACATGCAAGTCCTGGGTGTCCTCCACCCCCAAATCCGAGCCACCCGACGCCTGTAGGAAGAACACCTCATCTTCCAGCTTGGGACTTTCAACCACACGGCATCAACTTTTCCTCATCTTCCCTCCCCCACGTTATCAGAGATTCAACCCTCCAACTCAGCACCACCCTCTTGAACTGTCCCACCTGTCCATCTTCCTTTACAATTATCCACTCCACCCTCTCATCATCACCCCCCATCTACATCTACCTATTTTCTTCCTAGCTCCCTACCCCCAAACCCACACACCCCTCACTATTTACCTCTCAGCCCGTTTCCCTCATCTCCCACATTTCTGATGAAGTGCTTATGTACTCAATACGTCGATACTCCTATTCTTTGGATGCTGTCTGACCTGCTGTGCTTTTCCAGCACACACTTTAACACAGGCTGGAAGAACAACATCATCTCCCACTCGGGGACCCTGCAATCCTTTGGCTTCTTCATCGAGTTCAATAATTTGTTCCTGAACTCTCCCACGTCCGAGTGTCTTTGCCCCCTACCTGACATACCCTGCCATTACACTCTATCTATGGTTAGCCAGTAATAGTCCCCATAAACAGCTATTCACCCTCCTCTAGTCAGGTTGTTATCCACTCCTTTGTACAACTGGTCCCCTCTCTCCCTCTCTCTCTCTCGCTCTCTCTCTCTCTTTGGACTCTATCACCACCTATCATTTACTCCTTAAATCCTACCTTCTGCATTTAAACGACATTTTTTCTCAGTAACATCCATTCCTGAGGAAGGGTCACCGGATCCAAAATGTGAACTGATTTCTCCTCACAGATGCTGCCAGATCTGCTGAGCTTTTCCAGTATCTTCTGGTTGTTGTGTGTGATTTACAGCATCCAGTTCTTTTGGTTCTAATTTACCCGGAGAATCTATTTCAGGTCTAGCAGACTGAAACCGTGTTTATCAACCCTCCCAGTCCACACTAACTCCATCTCTCTCCCACTCCCTTCACACTCACTGAGACCACCCCCACCACATCCTCACAGTAACACTGCGCCTGCAAAGCTGTTGGTCATGGTTTGGCCAGCTGGACCCACTCCTCATTCACTCCCATTGGCTGGAGGATTATGCCAACTCTCCTATTGGTATGAAGCAGTGTCAATCAGCCAGGCCCCATTGTGACATGAGTGGTGAGATCCTCCCAGGTGCATCAGAGACTGAGGGGTGACCTCATAGAGGTTTATAAAATCATGAGGGGTATGGACAGGATAAAGAGACAAGGTCTTTTCCCTGGGGTGGGGGAGTGCAGAACGAGGGGGCATAGTTTTAAGATGAGAGGGGAAGGATTTCAAAGGGATCCAAGGGGCAATTTTTTTCACAGAATTTGGTGCGTGTATGGAATCTTCTGTCAGGAAGTGGAGGAGGTTGGTTCAATTATACCATTTGGCACCTGGATGGGTATATGTATACGACAGGTGTAGAGGGATATGTGCCAAGTGTTGGCAAATGGGACTGGATTAGGTTGGGATATCTGATTGGCATGGACCAGTTTAACCAAAGGGTGTGCTTTCATGCTGTACATCTCTATGACTCTGCCCTGTGATGAGCTTCTTCATTCACAGTGAATGGGGCAGTATCACAGAGCACAGGGACTGGGGGCTATCCAGCCCATCGGGGCTGTACTCTCTCACTCTGGAGGTGGTGCCAGTTAGTCCCAATTCATCTCGCATTTGGACATTGCCCTCAAAATCCTTCCTTAAAAAAGTTAAATTTCAAATTTGTTTTGACAATAACTACTGAACTTGCATCCAGCTGTCAATCAAACTGTTCCAGATGCTCAGAACGTAATGAGTAAAATAAACTTCTCATTTTTACCCTGCATTATTTGCCAGATACCCGAAAGTAGTTCCTAAAAATTGTGGCAGTGTTAATAATTTCTCACTCTGTTGCTTTGTAAATTAAATATCCTGGAAACAAATCTGCCCCTGGTTGAAATCACTGCTTAACCTTCTCAGTGCTTAGATTAGATTAGACTTACAGTGTGGAAACAGGCCCTTCGGCCCAACAAGTCCACACCGACCCGCCGAAGCGCAACCCACCCATACCCCTACATTTACCCCTTACCTAACACTACGGGCAATTTAGCTTGGCCAATTCACCTGACCCGCACATCTTTGTGACTGTGGGAGGAAACCGGAGCACCCGGAGGAAACCCACGCAGACACGGGGAGAACGTGCAAACTCCACACAGTCAGTCGCCTGAGTCGGGAATTGAACCCGGGTCTACAGGCGCTGTGAGGCAGCAGTGCTAACCACTGTGCCACCGTGCCGCCACTCTGTGGAATTTACACATTCTCCCCGTGTCTGCGAGGGTTTCCTCCGGGTGCTCCCGTTTCCTCCCACAATCCAAAGATGTGCAAGTCAGGTGAATTGGCCATGCTAAATTGCTCGTAGTGTTAGCTGAAGGGGTAAATGTAGGAGTATGGGTCTGGGTGGTATACGCTTCGGCGGGTCGGTGTGGATTGATGGGCCGAAGGGCCTGTTTCCAGACTGTACAAAATCTAATCTAATCTAATCTGAGAATTACCTGACCTTCTGCTAACTCCTCATTAAAGAGAAACAGATCTTAATTTTAATTTATTAGCGTCATAGAGATGTACTGCATAAAAACAGACCCCTTGGTCCAACTTGTCCATGCCAACATGAGTGTATCAACCACTGAGGTCACCTTTCAGCATCCGATGCTCCAGGGCAATCAGCACCTTCCAATTCAACCTCTCCCTATATCTCAAACTCTCAACCATGGCAACATCTCTGTGCACCTTTTCTGAAACCTTTCAAGTTTCACAACATCATCCCTATAGCGGGGAGACCAGGACTGAAAGCAGAATTCAAGAAGTAGCTGAATCAATGCCCTGTACAACCCAAAAATAATGTTGCAACTCCTATACTCAATGCACTGACCAATAAAGGCAAGTGCACCAAACACCTTCTTCAATACCTTGCCTAAGATTCCACTTTCAAAGAACTGTGAACCTGCACTCCAAGATCTCTTTGTTGAGCAACACTCCCCAGGACCTCCCCATTAAGTGAACAAGTCCTGCCCTGGTTTGCTTTTCCAAAATGCAGAACATCATATTCATCTAAATTAAACCCATCTGCCACTCCTTGATTGAAGTCCCATTGTACTGAGGTAACCTTCTTCACTGTCCATTATACCTCCAATTTTGGTGTCTACTGTAAACCTATCACCATACCTCCTATATTCACATAGAAATTATTGATATAAATGACAAAAAGCAGTGGACACAGCACCCATCCTGACAGCATGTTTCTCACACAGGCCTCCAGTCCGAAAAGCCAGCCTCCACTACGACTGAAAGAGAAAATGCTGGAAAATCTCAGCAGGTCCGGCAGCACCTGTAAGGAGAGAAAAGAGCTGACATTGAGTCTAACTGACCCTTTGTCAAAGCTGAGCGGTGCATGGCCCTGAGTGTGGCTCTTAGGATGTGGCGAGAACAGCAGTTGGAAAAATGCTGTATATCGTGCAAGTATCTATAAGCCTGGAGGCTGCATGCAGGATGGAATCTGAACTGAAATCCACGTGGACTAAGTCAGAGGCAAAGACAGTCACTGAGGAAGGAAATATGGCTGTGGAAGTGAGTCTTAGTAAATAACGTGTCGAACACTGAGAGAATAGGAAAGCAGTGAAGGTGGACAGTGGGGAGAGAACAAATGAAAATCCTGTCGGAGAGAATAGCAATACTTTTTCAGGGTAGGCATTCCTGGAAGAGAGGTGGCAGTGCGTTAAGCACTGGATAAAAGCAAATTACTGCGAATGCTGGAATCTGAAACCAAAAGAAAAAATGCTGGAAGATCTCAGCACGTCTGGCAGCATCTGTAAGGAGAGAAAAGAGCTGACGTTTCAAGTTCTAACTGACCCTTTGTCAAAGCTGATTACAGGTATTTGCACAATATGCAACATTTTTTCAACTGCTCTTCCCTCCACTACAACCCTGACTGATTAGCAAGGTTAGAGCTTATGGAATACAGGGAGAACTAGCCATTTGGATACAGAACTGGGTCAAAGGTAGAAGACAGAGGGTGGTGGTGGAGGGTTGTTTTTCAGACTGGAGGCCTGTGACCAGTGGAATACCACAAGGATAGGTGCTGGGTCCACTTCTTTTGACATTTACATAAATGATTTGGATAACATGGGAGGTATAGTCAGCAAGTTTGCAGACGGCACAAGAATTGAAGGTGTAGTGGACAACAAAGAAGGTTACCTCAGAATACAACAGGATCTTGATCAGATGGGTCAATGGGCTGACAAGTGGCAGATGAAGTTTAATTTAGGTAATTGTGAGGTGCTGCATTTTGGGAAAGCAAATCTTACCAGGACTGATATAGGTAATAGTAAGGTCCTGAGGAGTGTTGCTGAACGAAGAGACATTGGAGTGCAGGTTCATACCTCCTTGAAAGTGAAGTCGTAGGTAGAGAGGATAATGAAGGAGGTGTTTGGTATGCTTTCATTTATTGGTCAGAGCAATGAGTACAGGAGTTGGGAGGTTATGTTGCGACTGTACAGAACATTGGACATTCCAAAAAGCCACTTTTGGAATATTGCGTACAAATCTGGTCTCATTCCTATCGGAAAAATGTTGTGAAATTGAAAGGGTTCAGACAAGATTTACAAGGATGTTGCCAGAGTTGGAAGACTTGAGCTATAGGGAGAGGTTGACCAGGCTGGGACTGTTTTCCCTGAAGCGTCGGGGGCTGAGGGGTGCCCTTATAGACGTATATAAAATCATGAGGGGTGTGGATAGGACAAATAGATAAAGTCCTTTCTCTCGGGTGGGGGAATTCCAGAACTAGAGGGCATAGGTTTAGGGTGAGAGGGGAAAGATATGAAAGAGACCTGAGGGGCAACGTTTTCATGTAGAGGGTGCTGTGTGCATGGAATCAGCTGCCAGAAGATGTGGTGGAGGCTGGTACAATTGTAACAATGAAAATCCATCTGGATGGCTATATGATTAGGAAGGTTTGGAAGGATATGGGCTGGGTGCTAGCAGATTGGACTAGATTGGGTTGGGGTAAGTGGTTGGCATGGACGGTATGGACTGAAGGGTCTGTTTCCATGTTATACATCTCTATGACATTCTAGACAATTCTGTATCCAAATAGCTAGTTCTCCCTGTATTCTACAGTGTTTAACTTGCTAACCAGTCTGTTATGTAGAAACTTTTGTCTTCAAAAAGTCCAAGTTAGTAACTTCCATGTACAAAGCCATGCTGTCTCTCCCTAATCATTTCTTGCCTTTCCAATTACAGGTAAATCATGTCCATGAGAATACATTCCAACAACTTCTCTGCCACTGACTTCAGGCTCACCGGTCTATTGTTCCCTGGCCTTTCCTTCCCACCATTCTCAAATAATGGCACCCATCTTCCAGCACCTCACCTGTGACTATTAATGGCACAAATATCTCAGCGAGGGGTCCAGCAAACACTTCCCTAGCTTCGCACAAAGTTCTGGGTTACACCTGAGCAGGTCCCAGTGATTTAACCACCTTGCTACCGTTTAAGACATCCAGTACCCACTCCTCTGTAATATGGACACTTGTCACGTTATCATTATTTATTTCTCCAAACACTCGAGCTGCCACATCCTCTTTTAGTAAAAGAATCTCATATAGAATCTCTCCCATCTCCTGCGGTTCCACAGACAGCCTTGATGGTTTTTGCGGGTACCTATTCTCTGCCTGGTTACTTGTTTGTCCTTAGTGTATTTGTAGAATCACTTTGGATTCTCCTTAAACCTATTTCCTAAAACTATTTCATGTCTCTTTTTGCCCTCCTGGTTTCCCTCGAGTATACTCCTACTGCCGCTATACTCCTATAGGGAGTCACACAAACCCAGCTATCTGTACCTGCCATATGCCTCCTTCATTTTCTTGACCAGGCCTTCAACTTCTCTCGACAGGCAGAATTCTCTACACTGACCAGCCTTGGCCTTAACAGGAACATACTGTCTATACTCTCATTGTCGCAGGACTGTGGAGGCAATGGCAGATGTGGACCGAGAAACAATCAATCATTCTCAGTAAAGAGGTAACGTTGGGAAAGATAACAGTCTAAAGATAGATGGGTCTCCTGGCCGTGAAGCAATGCATCCCAGGGAATAAAAGAGATGGTGGGGGGAGCGGAATAGCAAATACACTCGCGATAATTCACTAAAATTTGTTGGATTCTGGGATGGTTTTGACAGACTGGAAGCTGCAAATGTGGTGCCACGATTTTTCAAAAAGGACCCATTGGCTTAACTTCTGTAGTGGAGAAAATGCTTGAACCTCTCAAGGAAGTAGTCGCAAGATATCTGGGTAGACACTGTCCTACTGAGCAGACACAGCATGCATTCATGAAAGGCAAGTCATGTTTGACACATTTACTTGAATTATTTGAGGACATGACGAGCACGTTGAACAAGAGGGAACCGGTGGATGTGGTGTGTCTGTATTTCCAGAAGGTATTCGATAAGTTGCCACACAAAAGGCTGCTGTATAAGATAATGATGCATGACATTAAGGGTAACGTATTATCATTGATACAGGATAGGTTAACCAACAAAAAATAAAGAATGGGGATAAATGGGTGTTTGGATTAGTGTTGGCACTACAACTGTTTGCAATTTACACAAATGTTTTGGAGTTGAGGACCAAGTGTACGGTGTCAGAGTTCACGTTTGATACGAAGATGAGATAAAGCAATGTCTGCAGAGGCCACTGTCAGTCTGCACATGGATACAGATAGGTTACGTGAGTGGGTAAGGATCTGGTAGATGGAGTTCAATGTTGGGATATGTGAGGTCATCTATTTTGGTCGGACTAACAGCAAACTGGATGATGAAATGGTGAAAACATGCAGCAGGCTGCTGAACAGAGGGAGCTGGGTGTCCTTGTGCATGAATCACAGGAAGCTGGTTTGCAGGTACAGCAGGTAATTAAGGCAGTGAAGGGAATATTGTCCTTCATTGCTAGAGGGATTGTTATGCTGCAGCTGTACAGGGTGCTGGGGAGGCCACACCTGGACTACTGTGTACAGATTTGGTCACCTTACATTAGCAAGGATGTACTGGCACTGGAGGGAGTGCAGAGGAGGGTCACTAGTTTGAGTTTGGAGTTGAGAGGGTTGGTGTATGTGGAGAGATTGAGAAAACCGGTTCTATAGTCATTGTAACTTAGAAGAATGGGAGGTTGGAGAGGAAACAAATAAAATTATGAATGGAGTAGTTAAGATAGAAGCAGGGAGGCTATTTCCACTGGAGACGGGTCAAACTACAGAGCATTACCTCAAAATAAGGGAGAGCAGATTTAGGACAGAGTTCAGAAGGAGCTTCTTCAGCTAGAAGGTTGTGAATCTGTGGCGTTCCCTGCCGAGTGCAGCATTTGACGTTATCAACTTGAATGCCTTTAAGGCAAAATGTAGATTTGTGAACAGGAAAGGAATTAAGGGTTATGGTGGGAGAGCAGGAAAGTGGAGCTGAGGCCATAAAAAGATCAGCTCTGATCTTATTGAATGACAGAGCAGACTTAAGGTGCCAGATGAAAGTTCTTGCCTTGTGCCATCAAAATTAGACTTTGTCCAATTCAGAACTTTAACTTGTAGATCTGGCCTATTATTTTCTGTTACTATTTTAAAACTAGTAGAATTACCAGAGAATCCCAACAGTGTGAAAGAAGGTCATTCAGCCCATCACATTGATACTGACCCTGAGAGCCTCCTAACCTTCCCTTGTAAAATTGCATTTCCCAGGGTCACCCACCTACACATCCCTGAACACTGTGGGCAATCCAGCTTGGATAATCCATCCAACCTGCACATCCCTGAACACGATGGGTAATTTAGCCTGGATAATCCACCAAACATGCACATCTTTGGACTGTGGGAGGAAACCAGAGGACCCAGACGAAACCCATGCAGAATACCCCAATAAGGTGATCATCCCTTTCTTATTTCCCAGTTCCACCTAAATAACTCCACTAGGCGTACTCCCAGGAATATCCTCCGTCAGCAAAAACATAATGCTGTCCCAAATCAAAAATGCCACTCCCCCTCCTTTCATCCCACTTTCTATTCTTCCTATAGCATCTATACCCTGGAACATTAAGCTGCCAATCCTATCCATCCCGGAGTGATGCCTCTGTAATTGCGATATTATCCCAGTGCCATGTTCAAAACCACACCCTGAGCTCATCTCCCTTCCCTGTCAGGCCTATTGCATTGAAGTAAATGCAGTGCAACTGCTCAGTCTGACTTCGTTCTGTGCCTTGCACCTGCCTGCCTTGACTATTTGACTTCTGACCTGTACCAGCCTCAGACATACCTCTTTTCTCACTATCTTCTTGGGTCTGCACCCACTTCCTCACTGATTTAATGCTTCCCGAGTATCACTAACAAATCTCCCTGCCTGGATATTAACACCTTCCAATTCAGGTACAATCCATCCTTCTTATGCAGGTCAACTGTACTCCAGAGGAGATCACAATGATCCAACAATTTGTTTCCTTTTCCCCTGCACCAGCTCCTGAGCCACTCATCCAGCACCCCCTCCTCTGTAATATGGACATTTTTCAAGATGTCACCATTTATTTCCCACATTCTATATCTCCCATGTACTTATTCACAATAAACACTGATGCACAATACTGGTTTCCTATCTCGCCCATCGCCTGCAGCTCCACACAATGGCTGCCTTGCTGATCTTTGTGGGTCTCTATTTTCTCCCTAGTTAGCCTTTTGTTCTTCATGAAAGGAGGGGGAGTGGCTTCTTCATCCAAAAGCCCTTTGGATTATCCTTAACCCTATTCGCCAAAGCTATCTCACCTCCCTTTTTTGCCTCCTGATCTCCCTCTTAATTATACTCCGACTGCCTTTATACGCAAATATTTTTTAGATTGGAATAAATGCAAAATATAACATCCTGACAAAACAAACAAGGGCAGGACTTACACTCAATAAAAGTAGGGCCTTGAGGAGTGATATAGGAACAAAGAGACCGAGGGCTTCACAACTTTGAAGTCTGTGTCACATGTAGGTGGTTAAGAAGGTATTTAGCATGTTTGCCTTCACTGTTCAAGCCTTGGTACAGGAGTTGGGACGTTATGTTGAGGATGTACAGGACGTTGGGGAGGCACCTTCTGGAATACTCTGTCCAGTTCTGGTTGTGCTGTTATAGGAAGGATATTATTAAATTGGAGCAGGTTCAGAAGAGATTTACCAGCATGTTGCCATGAATGGAGGGATTGTATTATAAGGCGAGGCTGGATAGGCTGGGAATTTTTTCCATGGAGTGCAGAAGGTTGAGGGGTGACCTTACGAGAGTTTTTTTTAAAATCAGAAAGAGTGTAGATAATGTGAATAGCCGGGGGGAGGGGGATTCAATACTCAGGTGCATTCATTTTGAGAAGAGATGAGAAAGGTTTGAGAAAAAACATTAGGGTTTCAAACAAAATGTAGAATGAAATTCCAGAGGAAGTGGTAGCTGTGAATACAATTACAATATTTAAAAGACATTCAGATAAGTACATAAATAGGAAATATTGGGATGGATGTGGACCAAGCAGAGGCAGGTACAATTAGTTCAGTTTGGAATTATGGTCGGCATGGACTGGTTGGACCACACGGCCTGTTTCCATGCTGTATAACATAATGACTCCAATTCTCACGAACTCCAAATTCCTCCATCCTCAACTCTCCCCATCACTGTTACCTCATCCAGCCTCACAACTCTTCCTTATTTATATAATTCCTCTCCAGCCACAGAACGCTCCCTATCTCATGTCCTCCAGTTTCTCAAATCTCTTGATATGTGCCTTTCTTGAGCTCTAGCCTTGAGGATACCCTCACTCACTCCGATTGGTTGGACAACCTGGTCCTCCAGTACTGCCCTCTGGTCCTATTGGCCTGCGCTGACATCAATCATCCGGGGCCCATTGTGAGGTGAGTGGTGGGATCCTCCCTCTCTCTCTCTCTGCCCTGGGATGAGCTTCAACATTCACAGTCAATGGGGCAGTGTCACAGAGCACAGGGGCTGGGGGCTATTCAGCCCATTGGGGCTGTACCCTCTCCCTCTGGAGATGCTGCAAATCTGTCCCAATTCCCTGCCCATTTGTCTATGGCCCCCCAAATCTTCCCTTAAAATGTAAAATTCCAAATCTGTTTATGAATAACTGCTGAGTCTGTCCAACATACTGAATAAAATAATGTTCACATATTCATATATTATTCGCTAATTACCTGAAAATAGTTACTACAATTGTGACATTGTTAACAATTCCCCTCTCTCTGCAAATGAAAATATCCTAGAAACAAATTTGTACTGGGTCAAAATCACTGCTTAACCTTCTCAGCTCCAAGGACAATGATCTGTGCTTCTGCTAGCTCTTCACAAAAGAGGAACACATCTTATTTTCATTTATTAGTGTCACAGAGATGTACAGCACAGAAACAGACCTTTGGTCCAATTTGTCCATGCCTACCAGGAATCCTCAACAAATGGAACCCCATTTGCCAGCTATTGGTCCGTAGCATTTGAAACCCTTCCTATTCATGTACCCAATCGGATGCCTTTCAAATGTTGTAATTGTATCAGCCTCCACTACTTTATCTGGCAGCTCATTCTACACACACACCACGCACAGCTTGAAAACTTTGCCTCTTAGATCTGTTTTAAATCTTTGCCCTCTCAACGCAAGCCCATGCAATTTTGTTTTGAACCCACCTAACCTGGGGACGGGGTGGGGGGGGGCGCGGAAAGACCCTGGCTGTTCACCTTATCCATACCCCTCATGATTTTATAAATCTCCATGAAGTCACCTCTCAGTCTGTGACTCTCCAGGGAAATTAACCCTGGCCTATACATCGTCTCCCTGTAGCCCAAATCCTCCAACCCTAGCAAAGTCTTTGTAAATCTTGTCTGAACTCTTTCAAGATTCACAACATTCTTTCCAGAACAGGGAATTTCGAACTTAAAACAGAATTCCTGCAATGGATTAATCAATGTCCTGTCCAGCCTCAACTTGACGTCCCAGCTTCTGTACTCAACGCATTGACCAATAAACATAAGCATACCAAACACCACCTTCACTAGTCTGCCTACCTGCGACTCTACTTTCAAGGAACAATGAACCTGCACTCCATGGTCTCTATGTTCAGCAACATTCCAAGGACTTTACCATTAAGTGTATAAGTCCTGCCCTGATTTGCCTTTCCAAAATCCAACAGCTTACTTTTGTCTAAATTGAACTCACAGTCTGCCATTCCTCGCCCCAATGGCCCATCTGGTCAAGATCCTGTTGCATTCTGAAGTAACCTTCTTCACTGTCCACTACACCTCCAATTTTGGTGTATTCTGTAAACCTACTGACCATATCTCATATACTCACATCCAAGTCATTTATTTAAGGACCCAATAACCATTTCTGCAGCACACTGCTGCTCACAGGCCTCCAGTCCACAAAGCAACCCTCCATCACCACCCTGTGCCTCCTACCTTCAAGCCAGTTTTGTATCCAAATGGCTAGTTCTCCCAACATTTTATGTTATCTATCCTTGCTAACCAGTCTGCTTTGTGGAACATCATTCAGTGTCCATATAGACAACGTCCACAGTCTGCCTTCATCTTTGTCATGTCTTCAAAAAAACTCAATCAAGTTAGAGAGAGAAATAATTTGCCACAGACAAAGCCATGTTAACTACCCCTAATCATTCCTCGTCTTTCCCAATACGTATAAATCCTATTCCTCACAATCCCTTCCAACAATTTGCCTGCCACTGACTTCAGGCTCACTGTTCTCTTGTTTCCTGGCCTTTCCTTACCATCTTTTTAAATAATAGCACATGTCTTCCAGCACCTCACCTGTCACCAATGACAATATAAATATCTCAGGGAGGGGCAATGCCATCACTTTCCTAGCTTTCCACAAATTTCCGGGATAAACCTTAACAGGTCCCAGAGATTTATCCACCTTGCTATAATTTAAGACATCCAGTACTACCTCCTCTGTAATAAGGCCAGGAGCCGGGCAGCAGTGGACAATTCATTTACAGAAAGCTCTGTGAACGTAATAGTAAAATACAATACAGAGCAAAAATACACTCAGAGACTGAGGAAGCTAGATAATGAACAAGTAGACATCAAGGAGCTCAGAGGCGAATCAGAGCAGTGTTCAGTTTTATGATCCCACAGTCAGAGATGTCTCGCACAGAAACAGACTCTTCAGTCCAACCCATCTATGCCAACTAGATATATGAACCTAATCTATTCCCATTTGCCAGCACTTGGCCGACATCCCTCTGAACCCTTCGTATTCAAATGCCTTTGAAATGTTCCAATTTTGGTTGCCCTTTAGGCTCCTGGTGAACTTTACCCTCTCACCCTAAACCTATATCCTCTGGTCCTGGGCTCCACCACCCCAGGGTAAACACCTTATCTACTTACGCTATCCATGCCCCTCACTATTATATAAATCTCTTCAACATCACAGCTCAGCCAATGACACTCTAGGGAAATTCGCCCCCGCTATTATGCCTCTCCCCGCAACTCAAATCCTCCAACCCTGGCAACATCCTTGAAAATCAATTCTCAAACCTTTCAAGTTTCAGTGCCTCCTTCTGACAAGAGGGAGACCAGAATTGCACACAATATTCCAATAGTAGCCTAATCAATGTCCTGTCCAGCTCCTATACTCAATTGTCTGACCAATAAAGGGAAGCATACCAAATGCCTTCTTCTCTATCCTATCTACCTGTGACTCTACTTTCAAAGAAAAATGAACCTGCATTCCAAGGTCTCTTTGTTCAGCAAGACTCCCCAAGACCTTACAATTCAGTGTGTGAGTCCTGCTCTGATTTGCTTTTCTAAAATGCTGCACCTCACATTTATCTAAATTAAACCCTATCTGCCACTCCCTAGCCCATTGATCAATATCCCATTGTATTCTGAGACAAAGTTAAAAAAATCACAACACCAGGCTATAGTCCAACAGGTTTAATTGGAAGCACACTAGCTTTCGGAGCGACGCTCCTTCATCAGGCGATTGTGGAGGGCTCGATCGTAACACAGAATTTATAGCAAAAATTTACAATGTGATGTAACTGAAATTATATATTGAAAAATTGATTGTCTGTTAAGTCTTTCATCTGTTAGAATACAGTGATAGTTTCACTTCTTTCATGTGTAAATCACAAAACTCTTGTTTTATTTCAAGTTGCATTCTCGGGTTCGCTATTAACAATGGTAACATATTATCTAGCCATCACCATTGTTCACAGCGAACCCGAGAATGCAACTTGAAATAAAACAAGAGTTTTGTGATTTACACATGAAAGAAGTGAAACCATCATAGTATTCTAACAGATGAACGGCTTAACGAAAAATTAATTTTTCAATGTATAATTTCAGTTGCATCAATTTGTAAATTTTTGCTATAAATTCTGTGTTACGATCGAGCCCTCCACAATCACCTGATGAAGGAGCGTCGCTACGAAAGCTAGTGTGCTTCCAATTAAACCTGTTGGACTATAACCTGGTGTTGTGATTTTTAACTTTGTACACCCCTGTCCAACACTGGCATCTCCAAATCATATTCTGAGACTTTTATCACTGACCACAATACCAACAATTTTGGTGTCACCTACAATCTTACTAACTGTACCGCCTCTATTCACATCCAAATCATTTAAATGAACGACGAAACAAATTCAGAGGAAAAAATATCCATTTCTCTGGGTGTGAATGTGCTCTGTGGAAATCCTGCCCTATGACTCTATCAGGGAGAGCTGCACATACTCCCCTCTGAACTTTGCCCCCTACAAAGATGGCGGTTGCACGTGTCCAGTGAATCGTTGCACCGAATAAAGATGGCGGCGCTTACTCGAATCAATCGCTAGATGAGGCATTTTCCCGTTTACTGTAAAAACCAGACTGTAAGTTTCAAATTTGTCTTTTCCGATGTGTACCAAATGTTCGCAAAACCTCTCAGCCCATACCAACACCATTTCCCTCCCGCTTGCTGCTTCTTTCCTTACCAACAGCTCTCCGCCCGCACATCCACGGTATCCACGAGGATGATCACGTGGCATAGTCAAGTCCCGCCTCTCATTCACTCTGATTGGTGGGAGGGCCAACTGCTCCGCCAGGTCTTCCAGGCCCGCCCCTGTCCTTCCATTGGTCCGCCGCTGACATCAATCATCCTGGGACCATTGTTGGTTGGAGCATGCGCACTGCTTCGTGGCTTTTGTTGCTGTGCATAAGTTACAAGGGTGAGGGACAAAGTTAAAAACACACAACCACCTGATGAAGCAGCAGCAGCGCTAGTGCTTCCAAATAAACCTGTTGGACTATAACCTGGTGTTCTGGGAATTTTAATTTTGTCCATCCTAATCCAACACCAGCACCTGCAAGTCAGGAGTGAGGGAGGAATGTTTAACATAAGAACTAGGAACAGGAGAAGGCCATCCTGCCCTTTGAGCTTGCTCTGCCATTCAATAAGATCATGGCTGAACATTTCATGGATGCAGGACCATTTATCCAAGTTCTCACCGTATTCCTTCATTAATTAATTATTTTTTTAAAAAAAGCTACCTTAGCTTTAAAAACGTTTACTGAACGAGCATCAACTACTTCCCTGTGCAATGAATTCCATTTAACTTAAGAAGTTCCTTCTCAATTCAGTTCTAAATTTGCTGCCTCTAATCTTGAGGTGATGCCCTCTTGTCCTAGATTCACCTGCCAGTGGAAACATCCTCTCTACTTCTATTTTATCCATTTCATTCATTATTTTATGTGTTTCCATTCTTCTGAATTCCAATGAGTATAATCCCAATCTAATCAATCTCTGTTAAACCAACCCCCTCAACTCTGAAATCAACCTAGTTAACCTCCTCTACACCCCCTCTAGTACCAGTACATCCTTTCTCCACGAAGCAGGGAACTACATGGATTATTCCAGGTGTGGCCTCACCAGCACCCAATACAGCTGGAACATAACCTCTGCTTTTAAACACAATCCCTTCAGCAACGCAGGACAAAATTGCATTTGCTTTCTGAATTGATTGTTGTACCTGGTGACCAACCTTCATGCAAAAGGATACTCAGGTGGCACTGCATAGCAAATATGGAACTTCTTAAAATTCAAGTAATAATCTCTTTTTTATTGTTATTCCAACCAAACAGTATGACTTTACATTTATGAACATTATATTCCATTTGACCGACCATTGCCCACTCACTCAATTTATCTATGTTCCTCTGCAAAGTTTCACAGTCCTCTGCACACTTTGTCCTGCTACTCATCTTAGTCTCACATGCAAACTTTGACACCTGACATGTGGTCCCCAACTCCAAATCATCTGTATCATTTCTAAATAATCGCAGTCCCAACACTGATTCCTGAGGCACACTACTAGTCACTGATTCCCAACTAGAAAAATATGTATTTATCCCCACACTTTGCTTCCTGTTAGTCAACCAATCTTCTATCCATGCTAATCCCTACCCCTAACACCATGCACCCTTATATTATGAAACAGCCTTTTGCACAGCACCTTGTTGAAAGCCTTTTGGAAATCCAGGTACACCGTATCCATTGGTTTCCGTTGTGCATCTTGCTCGAAATGTCTTCATAGAATTCCAAAAGATTTGTCAAACATGACCTGCACTTTGGGACAATTTCAATCAAGTCCCTTCTATTTCTTCCTTGATAATAGACCCAAACATCTTTCCCACTACAGAGAAGAAGCTAACTGGGGTATAATTCCCCATTTTTGTCCACCTCCTTTTTAAAATAGTGGTGTCACTTTTGCTGTTTTCCAATCTGCTGGGGCTGCCACAATGTCCAGTGAATTTTGGAACATTACTGTCAAAGCATTTGCTATTTCTCCTGGCGTCTCTTTTAGTACCCTGGGAGACATTCTGTCAGGGCCAGGAGAATTTTCTATTATTATCTCAATTACCTCCAACAGTCCAACACTAGCTGTTCTGTTAAAATGATAGTTCCCAAATCCTCACCCACCTTTGTTTCTTTGTTAATTACTGGAAAGATATTAGTATCCTCCACTGTTATGTCCCATCACTAAATGCTCCTCCTCATTTTCCTAAGGACCGACATTTACTTTAGCACTCTTTTCTCATGATGTATGTTAATAAAAACTTTTCCTATCTGTCTTTATAGTCTATGCTAGTTTATTTTTCTCATGTTTTATCTTACATATCTTTGTAGCTCTTCTGTGGCTTTCTGTTGACCTATAAAGTTTTCCCAGTACTAGTTTCATGCTGGTTTTGGCCACTTTGTATGTCTTTCACTTTGATCACTTTCCTTAGATAAACATTACAGAGAACACATTTTCTTACAGTCCTTCCCTTTGACTGAAGTATACTTTTGCTGAGGACTTTGTAAAATGTCTTTGAAAATCTTCCACTGCTCATCAACTGTCCCACCATAAAATCTTTGTTTCCAGTCTACGTTTTCCAGGTTCTCCCTCATTCTATTGTAGTTCCCCCATGTCCAAGCACAGGACCCAGGTATTAGGTTTTATCTTCACACTCTCCATATGTATTAAATTCAACCATACAGTGATCACTTCTTCCGAGAGGATCCCTAACTCTGAGCTCACTAATTATTCTTGTCTCATTGCACAGGGGCCAGATCTTGGATAGCTTGCTCCCTTGTAGCTCCATTTCATACTGTTCAAGTAAAATATCACAGATACACTTAATGAACTCCTCAAAGCTACCCTGATTGAGCTGGTTTGACCAATCTACATGTAGGTTAAAATCACCCATGATAATAACCATATCATTTTTACAGGCATGAGTTATTTCTTTATTTGTTGCCAATCCCGATGTGATGTTATTATTTGGTGGCCTATACACTGCACCTCAGTGACTTCCTTGTTAGAATTTTGAATGCATCATTCCTGTTTCTCCTAATTTATGGCAATAAGAACAACTACTTGCATTGTATGAAATCTTTCACAATGGCAAATCTCCTAAGGTGCTTCATGGATGATCAAAACATTGATTAAGGAGAATGATTTTTTAAAAATCTTAAAGGAGAATAGAGAAGTTTAGGGAGACTATTTGACAGACTTCTGCCCTTGACAGCTCCAATTGTAGAGTGATGCAAGTGGGGTGGGTTGGAAAGGGAACATGCAAAGGGGAAACGGAGGAGTGAAGGCAGTGTATAAGGTCTTAAGGACAGAGGAGGTTCCAGGCTGAGACTGTCTGTCATAGACAGTATGGCTGCCACATGGAGTTTGAAGCACTGCAATGGGTCCATGCAAGTCATATTAGTCAAGGATAGTATAACGGTGGCTGAGAGTACTTTTGACAAGGACTTGATTACTGAGGTAGTGTGGGCTGAGGTTAGAACAGGAGAGGAGAGGTCACACTGCATGGAATTTTTTATAGGCCTCCACAGAGTTCCAGGGAAGTAGAAGAGAAGATTTGCAAAATTATTCTGGGTAAGAGTAAAAGTACCAGGGTGGTCATTATGGGGGACTTTAGCTTCCCAAACATTGACTGGGAATGCTATAAATCTAGTACGTTAGATGGATCAGTTTTTGTTCAGTGTGTACAGGAGGGTTTCCTGACACACTATGTCGAAGGGCCGACAAGTGGGGAGGCCACATTGGATCTGGTGCTTGGTAATGAACCAGACCAGGTGTTTGATTTAGATTTAGGTGAGCACTTTGGAGAGAGTGACCATAATTCAGATGCGTTTAGTTTAGCGATGGAAAGGGACAGGTACATGCCACAGGGCAAGACTTATCAATGGGGCAAGGACGATTATAATGCGATTAGGCAGGAAGTAGAATGCATAGAGTGGGGTAGCAAAATGCAGGGGATGCAGACAATAGAAATGTGGAGCTGGTTTAAGGGACAGATATTGCATGTTCTTGATAGGTAAGTCCCTGTCAGGCAGGGAGGAAGTGCTAAGATAAGGGAACACATGGTTTACTGCAGAAATTGCGTCTCTTGTTAAGAAGAAGAAGGAGGCTTATGTGTTGATGAGGCAAGATGGTACAGATGGGGAGGTGGAGAGTTACACATCAACTAGGAAGGATTTAAAGAGAGAGTTAAGAATAGCAAAGGGTGGACACGAGCAGTCTATGGCAAATAGAATAAAGGAGAATCCTAACGTTTTCTATAGGTATGTGAGGAATAAGAGGATATGGTGGGAATAGGTCCAATCAAAGACAGAAGTGGGATGTTGTGTGTGTATCCTGTGGAGATCGGAGAGGTGCAAATGAATATTTCTCGTCGGATTTCACTCAGAAAAAGGAGAGTATTGCAGGGGAGAAGAATGTGGTACGAGATATTAGACTAGAAAGGATCGAGACAAGTTGGAAACGGTGTTATCAATTCTAGAAGGAGTGAAAGCAGACAAGTCCCCTGGGCCGGATGGGATTTATCCAAGGATTCTCTGGGAAGCTAGGGAGGAGATAGCAGAGCCTTTGGCTTTGATATTTGACTTGGCATTGTCTACAGGTTTGGTACCAGAGGGCAGGAGAATTCCAAGTGTTGTGCCTTTGTTCAAGAAGGGCAGGAGAGATGATCCAGGTAATTATACACCAGTGTGCCTGACTTCTGTTGTAGGAAAGATTTTGGAAAGGATTATAAGAGATAAGATTTATAATTATCTCGCAAACAACAATTTGATTTCTGATAATCAACATGGTTACGTCAAGGGCAGGTCGTATCTCACAAACCTCATTGAGTTTTTTGAGAAGGTGACCAAGCATGTAGATGAGGGTAGGGCAGTTGACGTGGTATACATGGACTTCAGTAAAGCTTTTGATAAGGTTCCACGTCGTAGGCTGTTGGAGGAAATGCAGATATACGGAAATGAGGGTGGTTTAGCAGTTTGGATGAGAAACTGGTTTTCTAAAGGAAGACAGCGAGTGTTGGTTGATGGAAAATATTCAACTGGAGTCCAGTTACTAGTGGTGTGCCACAAAGATCTGTTTTGGGACCACAGCTGTTTGTCATTTTTAGAAATGACTTAGACGCAGGCATAGGTGGATAGATGAGTAAATTTTACTGACGACACTAAAGTCGGTGGAGTAGTGGATAGTGTGGAAGAGTGTTACAGGTTTCAGGGGGACTTGGATAAACTGCAGAATTGGGCTGAGAGGTGGCAAATGGAGTTCAATGCAGCTAAATGTGAGGTGATGCACTTTGAGAAGAATAACAAGAAGGCAGAGTACTGGGTCAATGGAAAGATTCTTGGTAGTGTGGATGTGCAGAGGGATGTTGGAGTCCATGTACATAGATCCCTGAAAGTTGCCACCCAGGTGGATAGTACTGTTAAGACGGCGTATGGTGTGTTAGGTTTCATTCATAGTGTAATTGAGTTCCAGAGCCGCAATATCATGCTGCAAATATAAAAACGCTGGTGCGGCCGCACTTGGAATATTGTGTGCAGTTCTGGTCCCCATATTTCGGGAAGGACATTGAGGAATTGGAAAAGGTGCAGAGGAGGATGTTGCCTAGTCTGGAGAGAAGATCTTATAAAGAAAGGCTGAGAGAGTTGAACCTGTTCTCCTTGGCAAGAAGAAGGCCAAGAGTGAATTTGATAGAGACATACAAGATGATCAGAGGCTTAGATAGGGGAGACAGTGGAAGGGTTTTTCTAGGATGATGATGTCAGTATGCACGAGGGGCATAACTGCAAATGAGGAGTGGTAGATTTAAGACAGATGTCAGAGGCAGGTTCTTTACTCAGAGAATGGTAAGGGCGTGGAATGTACACCTGCTAATGTAGACAACTCAGCCACATCAGTAATATTTAAACAATCCTTAGATAAGCACATGGGTGATTTTGGAATAGTGTACAGGGACGAGCTGAGAACAGTTCACACGTTGGCGCAACATCACGGACTGAAGGGCCTGCTCTGTGCTGTATTGTTCTGTGACTATTGTGCTGCAAGAGATTTCTGCTGTCTTAAACAGAGTGACAGATCTTATATTGTGGGCTTACGAAACATCACTGATCTCTACCAAACATGTACGAGGTAAAGTCAGGGCAATAATAAGATGCTGCAAAAGGAGGGGAACAGGAAACTGCATACAAAACCCTGCTCCTTCACATCTATTTTCACCTCCAAAACTGAGAGAGTTCCAGAAAAGCACCTCCATATCCCACGACAACACTTTGTCCCATAATCGTGGTGTCTGGCTGTGCACGAGGAGTCGAACAGTCTGTACTGGGACCCACTGGGGACCTGAAACACTTGGTAAAGACTAACATCATCTGAGCATTGAGAGCCCCACGACATTGTATGCATTTTCTATTGTTTTTAATCTGTTCCTGACTTCCCTTGTTTTTCCAAATGAACCTGTTCAAAGTTGTTATTACACACACCTCACAAATTGTGAATTGAACTCAGATCTCTCAGTCCAAGATTCGGGATATTTTCACATCACAAGGCATCAGTTCTCTCTTCCCTTGTCCTTCAGCCTGCTGAGTTACGCCCGAATCAACTCTGCAATTGGGAGGAAGGGGCAGAACTGGAGGACCGAACAGAGGCCGGTCCGCCAACCAGAGTGAGTGAGGAGCGGGGCCAATGCATTCTCGGGGAATGATTGGTCAGAAAGCAAACTGTTTTGAACGATTGTGATCATTCTCACTCCATAGTGGGGCATTAAACCTCTCTCATAAATCAATGTGAGATTTTAAGAAGTAGTTGAAATGTAACTATGATAACGTACATATTTCCAATCGATTCACACAACTAGAGTGACAAACTTATTTTCAAACTCCTAGAACAATTGAGAATTGATATACCTGGCCAGTATGGTTAAGTTAGACCAAACAATCCGCTTGCATGCTAGACATCGCTATGTCTCTATCTCGACAGAAAAATTATTAGTGATGTCTGTTTCACCCATGATTCCGTGCAGATATGAATATTATCTATAAACTCACTAATAATCTCAGACGCATGCGCAGTTTGGTTTCTATGTAGAGCATGCGCGGTGTCACATTGATCAAGACGGAGAGAGAGACACGGAGCTGCTTTCTCCGGCAGCGGCTGCGATCGGCTTCAGAGAGCGGCGCTCAGAGCCGGTGTGTGGGAGCCTCGCTGGGAGAAAGGAGCGGAGAGAATTCACAAGCCTAGGATAAAGGTTAAAAAAATCGAAAAAGCCCCTCCAGGCCCGGGGAAGGAGGTGGCGGTCTCTGATCAGGGAAGCGGCCCAGTGTCACGTCCGCCATTTGTTTGAGGGAAGAGGGAGCGCGGGCCCAAGCGCCGCCATTTTGAGAAGGTCAAGGTGCAGGAGGGCGGGGCTCTCGGGGTCTGTAGACCAATCAGAGGAAAGGGAAAACCCATTGTTACTGATGAATTCCATGAACACAGCGTCACTGGGCGGTCCCGCAGGAATCTCCTCTCTCAGTCCTGCTGTGATGTTTCACCCAATCAGAACCAGCAGCTAACCTCCTCTCTCAGCTCCCCTTCTGTCCTTCCTGCAGCATCTGTCCCCTGGGGCATTGAGCTGCCTGTCCTGTCCCTCCCTCAGCTGTTGTTCTGTAATACCTGTGATATCCCAGTCCCATCTTAGATTACTTCACTAAAGACAGGGATGCACCCGATGCATTTCTCTTAACATCAGTAATTGTTTAATACTCACTTACAGGTTTTTAATTACATCTTTTTTGAAGTATTTAATTCACATTCAATCATTTGCAATGGTGGGATTTGAACCTGTGTCCAGAGAACATTTGTTGAGTTTCTGGATAAATTGCCTCACATAATGCCACTAGGCTCTCACTTCACCTGCTCACAGGTTGCACATCCCAGTGCAACATGAATCGAAACCCTATCTTTTTGCACAATTGTTTGATCCTGAACCCTGGTGATATCACTCAGTATGTCTCCATGCGGGATCCCTCACTGTGTGGGTCTAATGGCTACCTCTATCAACGTCTCTTACTCTTGCAGCTACTCCAGATCCTGAGCCAACAAAATTCTCCACTCCAGAGAGATGAGGCAGTACAGGCCCGGAATGGAGACTGGGATTTTCCAGATCTCTGTGGGCTCAGTGCCATTCTACATGTGTAACCCTCACAAGTATCAGTCTAATTTCCCATTCTGCCTATTTCTGTGTCTTCTACAGATACTCAGGGAGTTCGTGACTCAAGAGACTTGCCAACTGCTGGTTGGGAAGATAATTGGTCAACCAGAGAGACAATGGTCAGGGAGGTCGGGAGCCTTCAATAAATCCTGCAGTGAGGTAAGATCATTCACAGTGCACAGAGCAGAGCGCAGTGAGAGGGCTCCAAACATCAGCTAACAGGACATGACACAGATATAGTGCTGGAGGGGGAGCACAGTACAGACTCCCCTCAGGCTCAATCACCACCCCTACTTTAAGTTTTATTGTACTGAGACAGCATTGGGAGTTCCCAGTTTTCAATCCAGGCGTGTGCTGCCTTGGTGAGCAACAGGACAACAGAGGGGAATGCAGGCCTTCAAAGAGATGGTGATAATGCTGCCTGGGATCTTTCTGTTCCCTAATCCCTCTCCAACACTGTATCTATGTCTCGTCTTGTGGATCAGTGTCTTCAATCATTCTAACACCTATAACAGTTCCTATTTCTGTCATGTCCTCTCCTCTCACCAATTTCTTGACATATTTGAAACGTCCAGTCCAGATCCCATCCACATCGCTGTAACTTGCGTCAGTTTCTACAACATGCCTTGTCTCGATAGGCTCCTCCTCCAACAACTGAAGACATTGGGTCTGTGGCTGTGCTGCATGATTATTTATTCGAGGTTTCCTAAACGGAATGAGTTGGCCCATTTCCCTTCACATCTTCTCCTCTCCATATACCTGCCCAAGTGTCTTTTCCATGTTATAATTGTATTTGTTTTTGCCATTTTTTTCTGGCAGTCCATTCTGTCTATGCACCATCCTCTGTGGAAAATGTTGCCCCTCAGCTCCCTCTTTAAATTCTTGATCTCTCACATCACGTTTATGCCTCTAGCTTTGGACTCACCTACCCTTGGCAATTCACGTTAGTTAGGCCGTACGTTGTTTCATAAACCTTCATAAGATCAACCTGTGGCCTTATTGATGACAGTGTTACTAATATCTCCAACTCACGGACTCAATGCGCTGGCCAATGAAGGCAAGTGTGCCAAATGCTGCTTTCCCCACCCTGTCCACCTGTGATCTCACTTCCAAGAAACAATGTAACTGCACCCCTTGGTCTCTCTCTGTTCGAAAACACTGTCTAGGGCCCTACCATTAACTGTGTTAGTCCTCCCTGGTTTGTCTGAACTAAATCCAACACCTGAATTAAACTCCATTCTTCATTCCTTGGCCCACTGGCCCAGTTGATTAACATCCCCTTCGATATCTATATCCCCTGCCCACGCTTCCACTAATCTTGGTATCCAGAGACTCCTGTATTTTCAGTCAAATTGTGTATGTAAATGGTGCACAACAGTGATTCCAGCACCAATTCTTACAGCACACTACTGGTCAGAGGCCTCCAGTCTGAACAACAACCCTCTGTCTCCCACTATCATCCCATTGTGTATCCAGTTGGCTAGCTCTCCCTGATCCTTTGTGACTTACCGTTACTAACCAAGATATTATGCTACACCCTGACCAAGGGTTTGCTGAAGTCAGAAACAACGTCTGTTGCTCTGCCGTGATCTATCTTTTTGGTCACATCTTGAACAAACTCAAGTCAAGTTTGTGGACATGTTTTCCCACGCACAAAGCCATGCTGGCTGTCCATAATAAGTCCATATCTTTCCAAATGCATGTAATTCCTACCTCTCAGAATGACCTCCAACAACTGACCCACCCTGATGTCCGGTCATCAGTCTGTAGTTTCCTGGCTTCCTCTTGCAGCCTTTCTTAATTAATGACACAACATTATAATCCTAGTCAGAGAGTCATACCGCATTGTTTGGTTAATGCTAACCATACTCTAAAACTGATCTTGTCCTACCTGCCTGTTCCTTGATCATATCCCTTCAAACCTTTCCTATTCCTGTCCTAGTTCTCATGTCTTTTAAACATTGTAATTTTCCGCACATTCACCCCTTCCTTGGGAAGTTCATTCCACACGCATCCCACCCTCTGTGTAACAACGTGACCCTCGCGTCTTTTTTTAAAATGTCTCTCCTCTAAACTTAAGAATGTAGTGCCTTGTCTTGAAACTCCCCTGTCCATGGGAAAAGATAACTCCCATTAACTCTATCTATCCCCCTCATTATTTTATAAACTTCTATGAGGTCATCTGTCAACATTCAGATTTCAATGAAAAAATACCAACCTATCCAGCCTTTCTTTATAACTGAAAACTTCCATAACCAGCCACATCCCAGTAAATCTCATCTGAACCTTCTCCAGCTTAATCGTATCCTTCCTCTAACTGGGCGACCAGAGTTGGACACAGTAGTCCAGAAGTGGACTCACCAATGGTCAGTATAATCTCAATGCGACTCCCAACTCCTAAATCCAAAGGACAGAGCAATGAAAGCAAGTGTGGCAAGCACCTTTTTAACCATCCTATCTCTCCATGTTGCAAACTTCAAAGAAATATGTATCTGTACCTCGATGTCCCTCTGTTCTACGACACTACCGAAGTTCCTACCATTAATTGTATAAGCCATGCCCGTATTTGTTGTACCAAATGCATTCCCTCACATTTATTCAGATTGAACTCCATCTACAGTTTTTCATCAGGATCCCTTCTGTAATATCAGAAAACCTTCTTCACTGTCCACAATTCCACAAACCAGTCTACCTGCCTATCACACATGGTCCAAATATCTCTGCTAGGGGCCCTACAATCTCTTCACCAGCTTCCCACAATGTCCTGAGCTAC
Source organism: Hemiscyllium ocellatum (assembly GCF_020745735.1). Taxonomy (NCBI): domain Eukaryota; kingdom Metazoa; phylum Chordata; class Chondrichthyes; order Orectolobiformes; family Hemiscylliidae; genus Hemiscyllium; species Hemiscyllium ocellatum. The sequence continues at coordinate 78,316,331 of NC_083414.1, read as the reverse complement.
ATTTGATCAGGTCCTGGGGATTTATTTACCTTTGTGTTTTAAAACTTCCAGCACCTCCTCTTCGATAATGTGGACTCATTTCAAGACATTGGCTCATAGAGATGTACAGCATGGAAACAGATCCTTTGGACCAACTCCTGCATGACGTATCTAGTCCCGTTTGCCAGAACTTTGCCAATATCCCTCTGAACCCTTCCTACTCATACATCCATCCACATGCCTTTTAAATGTATTTCTATCAGCCTCCACTATTTCCTCGGGCAGCTTATTCCATACACTCTGCAGGAACCAGTTGTCCTTTAGGTCCCTTTGAAAAGTTCCCCTCGCACTTTACAGCTATTCCCTGTTGGTTTAGAATCCTCCAGCCCTTGGGAAAAGGCCTTGTCGATTGACCCTATCGCTGACCATCATGATTTTAAACACCTTTATCAGGTAACTCCTCAGCCTCCCATGTTCAAGTGAAAACAACCCCAGTCTATTCAGGCTTTTCCCTGAAACGCAAACCCTCCAACCCTGGCAACATCCTTGTTCATTTCTTCTCAACCCTTTCATGTTCCATTACATCCTTCCTGTGGCATTGATACCAGAATTGCACACAGTGTTCCAATAATAGTCAGGACAAACACTGTTTAGTTCCCTGAGCGCACCAGACTTTATCCACAGTAAGGTCCAAAGTGAAATATTTGTTTTGCATCTTGTAATTCCACACATCGTTGGCTTCATTGATCATTAAGGATACCGGTTTTGTCCCTTGCTCTTCTTTTGCTCTTAATACACTTGTAGGATCTCTTTCAGTTCTCCTTAACTTTCTCTGCCAAAGCTATCTCATGTCCCATTTTTGCATTCCTGATTTCCATCCTCAGTGTATTTCTACGGCCCCGATGCTCCTGAGGGGATTCCCTTGAGTCAGCCAGTTATATCTGACATGTGCCCCCTTTTTTCTTCTCCAGAGCCTCGAAATTCAGACAGTGTTTCCTAATTCTATCAGCATTGAGCTGCACACTAACAGGAACAGGCTGGCGCTGAATGCTCCTTTTACCTCGGTTTTAAGATATTCCTCCTTGCCAGATTTCCCTTTACCTGCAAATAGCCTCCCCATATCTACTTTAAATATTCCTGTCTAATACTATCTTGCTCCATTGTATAACTTGAACTTGTGGACCAGGCCTGTCCTTTTCCATCGCAATTTTCCATCGCAATGACTGGGAGTTTCTGGAACAGGCTTAACAAATTCCTCCCATCCAAATGCTCAACACTGCGGCAGTCCCAGTCCAGGTCTGGAAAGGTTAAAATCTCCGACTGCTACAAACCTAATATTCGAACAGATATCTGAGATCTCCTGACATATTTGCTCCTTCATCTCCCATCGCCTATCGCTGTAGTATGACCGTAGCAAACTGATGACCAATTTCGATTTCTCAATTCCACCAATATCGCTTAACTGGGCGATCCTGCATGAATACTCCCTCTAGGTACTGCTGGGATTTTTCCCCCCAATCAAAACCACCAGCTCTCCTCCTGTTTTGCCTCCTGTTCTATCCTTCCTGCAGCATCTGTCCCCTGGAACATTGAGCTGCTGGTCCTGTTGCTCCCTCAGCTGTGTTTCTGTAATATCTACAACATCCCAGTCCCATGTTCCCATCCATGCTCTGAGTTCATCTGCCTTATATGTCTGGCCCTTTGCATTGAAATAACTGCAGTTTAATCCACCAGTTTCCCCTCATTGTCTGCTATGTTCTTGCCTGCCTTGTCTATTTATATTGCTCTCTTCAACATCTGTATCAACCTCAAATTTCTTTCTGGCCTTACGACTGTTTGGGGTCCCACACACCTGCCAGATGAGTTTAAAACCTCTCGAGCAGCTCCAGCAACGCTCCCCACCAGGATATGTGTACCCCCTCCTGCTCTCAGTTCAGATGTCTTCCCCACCCTGTCTGCTTGTGCTGACGCCTTCAGACATCCAGAGATTTGTCCACCAAGGTCCTGCCCTGCCCTCCCCACCACACTCTCCCCCTCCCTTCCCCTCTCTCGCCATCCCTCCCTTCCCATCTCTCGCGCTCCCCTTCCCTCCCCTCACCCTCCACTCCCCTCCCCTCCACTCTCTCGCCCTCCCAGCCTCCCCTCCCCTCCCCTCTCGCAAACTTCCCTCCCCACTCTCGCCCACCCGGCACAACCCTCACCTCCCCTATCGCGCCCTCCCCTCCCCGCCCTCGCCTCTCCTCCCCTCTTGCACTCCGCTCCCCTCTCTCACCGTCCCGGCCCTCCCCTCCCCTCTGATCTCTCGCCCTCCCCTTCCCTCTCTCGCCCTCCCGGCCTTCCCCTCACCTCCCCTCTCTCGCCCTACTGGTCCTCACCATCCCTCCCATCTCTCGCCCTCTCTCGCTCACCCACACCTCCCTTTCCCTCTCTCGCCCTCCCGGCCCTTCCTTCTCTCGCCCTACCAGCCCTCCCCTCTCTCGCCCTCCCGGCCCTCCCCTCTCTCGCCCTCCCCTTCCCTCCCCTCTCTCGACCTCCCCTTACCTCCCCTCTCTCATACTCTCCTCCCCTCGCCCTCCCCTCCCCTCCTCTCGCCTTCCCTTCCCTTCCCTCCCCTCTCTCGCCTTCCCTTCCCTCACCTCTCTCGCCCTCCCCTCCCATCTCTCGCCCTCCCGGCCCTCGCCTCCCCTCCGCTCTCTCGCCCTCCCCTTCCCTCTCTCGCCCTCCCAGCCTTCCCCTCCCCTCTCTCGCCCTCCCCTGCCCTCCACTCTCTCGCCCTCACGGCCTCCCCAGCCCTACCCTCTCTTGCCCTCCCCTCCCCACTCTTTCCCTCCCCTCCCCTCTCTTGCCCTACTGGCCCTACCCCCCTCCGCTCTCTCGCCCTCCCCTTCCCTCCCTCATCCTCCCGGCTTACCCCTCCCCTCCCCTCTCTCACCCTCCACTCCACTGTCTCGCCCTCCCCTTCCATCCCCTCTCTTGCCCTCCCCTTCCCTCTCCTCTCTCGCCCTCCCCTA
>NC_083414.1:78167599-78262648 GCF_020745735.1 Hemiscyllium ocellatum | reverse complement strand
CCCCCCTCCCTCTTTTCCTCCCCTCTCTACCTCCATTCTCTCGCCCTCCCCTCTCTCGCCCTCTCCCTCCCTCTCGCCCTCCCCTCAATCCCCTTCCTCACCCTCCCCTCTCTCGCCCTACCCTCCCTCACCCTCCCCTCTCTCGCCCTCCCCTCACTCTCTTCATCCCCTCCATCGCTCCCCCTCTCTCACCGTCCCTTCCCTCTCTCTCCGTCTCGCCCTCCCCGCCTTTCCTCCCCTCCCTTGCCATCCCTTCTTGCCTTCCTCTCTCTCGCCCTTACCCCTTTCCCTCCACTATCTCGCCCTCACTCTCTCTTGCCCTCCCCCTCTCTCTCCCTCTCCTCTCTCGCCCTACCTTCTCTCACCCTATCTCTCACTTTCCCCCCTCTTCTACCTGCTCCTTCACTCTCTCTCCACTTTCTCTCACTCTCAACCGCCCTCGATCGGTGTCTCTCTCTGCCCACGTCCCTCCGTTTCTCTCCGACTGAATCTCTCTCCGTCCTGTCTGTCCATCCCTCTCTCTCAGACACACTCTTTCTCCCTGCTCCTTCCCTTTCCCTCTGACCCCGAGGCTGGAGGTGGGGTGTGGTTGGTCGGGGGGCTGCGTGTGGTGGGGAGGGGTGGGGATGAGATGGGGTAGAGATGGAACTGCTGGAGGAGGGAGAGACGGGCTGGACAGAGAGTGTGAGCGTGAGGGGAAAGTGAAGAGTGGAGGCAGGTGGAGAAACCCGGGTTGGGGCGGTTGGTGTGAGAGGGAGAACGAGGGAGAGTGAAAGGGGGAGGTTGTGAGAAAGAGTGAGTGTGCAGGGAGAGAGAGGGAGAAATGTGGAGTAAGAGTGGGGAGGTGAAATGGGGACGTGAGGTTGGAAAGGGGATGGGGAGGGGGACAGACGGAGTTAAACCCAGCTCCTGAGCTCAGGGCGCGGTGCCCTCCCCTTCCCTGAGGACCAGGACTTGGGGCTGAGTCTGTCTCTCTCCAGCTCAGCTTCTCCAACACAAAGACACACAACAACATCGGTCACTCTGCTGCTCGGCACGCTTTAATCCACATTTTTATTGGTTACAAATGGAAGTGATGGATACAGTCAGTGGGATGGTGTCTTTTCACACTGGCCCCTGAGTTGTGAGAAACATTGAAATGTTTCCCTGTAACCCCCCTGGGGGATAAGGATGGACAAAGCAGCGCTCCCCTCAGTCTGTTACCATAGCAACAGGTTGCTCCATCGCTGAAACACTGAACTGAAATGAGAAAATCCCGGATGGTGGGATTAATGAGGGAATTTGATGGATGGATGGATTTGGGTGTAGGGATATTTCAGCACATTCTTAAGCTGCTGCCTGAACTTAGTCTGGGTCACGGCATAAATCGCGGTGTTTGTGCAGCAACTGAGGAGATGCAGCATGAAGCCCAATTCCTGCACAAAGGCATCGAGATACAGAGGGGTATCCACAATCCAAGATATCCGGTACCATATAGAATACAGCATTAACGTTGACCATAACAGGATGAAATTGGCCGAGATCACAAACAGTAAAATGATAGATTTTTTTCGGTTTCTCATTTCTGTGTCAGACTGAGCGTCCCCATTGGTGTGAGCGCGGAGTCTCCTGTGGGCTCTGCTGGTCACCAAAATTTGTCTGACGGTGAGAACATTGAGCAGCAGAATCAGAAGAAATGGGACACCCGGGGTTAGAATGTGGTGGAGGGACTCGATTGTGACCCAGACACTGGAGTAATAAACAGCGGCTGTTACATAACAAAACCAGGGGCGGTTCCCCAGCAAATACCGAGCCGTGAGCATAAAATACCAGAAAATGCTCTTTAAACAGCTCAGCACATTCACTGCTCCCAGAACCACAGCCGCCGTTTTCTCACTGTAATATTTACTTTTCAGCTTCTGGCAACAAATGGCCACAAACCGATCAAAGGTGAAAGTGACGGTGAACCAGACAGAGCAGTCAGTGGCTGCATAAAGCAGGACGGCGTGGATATTACACACGGGGACGGAGTACATCAGGAAATAAAACTGTTCCCGATAAACAATGGGAATGTGTCTCAGGTTCAGGTCGAGGATGATGACCAGGAGATCCGCCGCTGCCATGGCCCCCAGGTAACGTCTGACACATGGAGACAATCCGCAATCTTTATAAAGCAGGACGTAGATGGTCACTACGTTAACTGTGAGGAAGGAAAACAAACCCATTATCCATCAGCCTGGAGGCAAAGGGACCCGTTTGATCGGGGACCAGTGAGATTTTCAAATGTGTCCCTGTATTCAGGGATTTATTAAAATAATTGGAGCTGGAATAACAAATGGGAAGATCAGAATTACTGACAAAAATGTGACACAAACGACAAGAAACCCTCACTCCCCAAACACGCAGAAACACATGCATAAGGACAGATGGTTTCTAGAACATTCACACACACTTGATCACTCGAGAGCAGGCAATGGTCACTCCTTCCCAGTTCCTAATACGGAGGGTGGAAACGTTGCTGTCCTGAAGGATTCTCTCCCAGTTTCCTGAAGACAACCAGAGTTTGGGAATTTCTGTATTTTGGTCTAAATTGTGGTCGATCCTGTGTCGTGGAGAAATGTAAACGCAGGGAAAACGTATTCACCCCTTTAACTGCCTGAGGAGCCTTCGGAATAGTGTCTCCTTCTCCCTGGAACGGGATCTCTTCCCTCGGGATCTTATCGTTTGTTCAATTCACTGACGTCCGGCCGTTCACAAACAAACAACGTCAGGGACAGAACGTTCCGGGGAATGTCAGTTATAGAATGTCAGGGACAGAACGTTCCGGGGAATGGCAGTTATAGAATGTCAGGTAACCCCTTGACCTGTCCATCTCCTTTCTCCCCGACCCACCCCACCAACATGATGTACTGTGCACAGGCTACATATCCATCCAGCACGGGGAGCTGCACTAACCACATCATTGCATTATCTATAAATCTCAACCAGACAGGCTGACCAGCACAGAGACCTGTGCAGTGATCACCCATGAATTGATCTGTAACCCAGGGGCAGTTACCCTCCCAGCATGTAGGACTGTGTACACCACCCCAGTGCATTGATCTGTAACCTAGGAGCAGTTCCCCTCACAGCATGTAGAACTGTGTACCCCACCCCATTGCATTGATCTGTATCCCAGGAGCAGTTACCCTCCCAGCATGTAGGACTGTGTACTCCACCCCAGTGCATTGATCTGTAACCCAGGAGCAGTTACCCTCCCAGCATGTAGGACTGTGTACACCACCCCAGTGCATTGATCTGTAACCCAGGAGCAGTTACCCTCCCAGCATGTAAGGCTGTGTACAATGCTCCAGTGCATTGCTCAGTAACACTGGGTTAGATCCCTGCCCAGTGTGGGCAAACTTGCAGCCCATGCTGGAAGATACAGGACAGACAGCTCCCACCTCTTTATAGCTCCATATCTATATTGTGCCATGACAGGGGGGTGCTGTGGGTGTGAACATCAATGCCGGAGAGAAATGGCAGGGGAATCAGTTTAAATATCACCACATGGGAGGGGTTTGGGGTATAGACAGAGAGGGGGAGACTGAGAGACAGTGTCATGGAAGGATGTGTTCCCAGGTTACAGAATGCTGAAATGTCGACACTTCGATAGCATCTGTTAACATGAGCCCATCTTCCCAGGAAAGATGGGAAAAAGGGAGATTGGTGTGAGGTGAAGTGATGGAGAGTTTTGGATGAGCATTTGTTCTATAGCTTTGTAAATGGGAGCAGTTTCAACAGAATCTATGACTCACTGGGCTGATTCTAACAATAATTTGCCTCAGTGTCATTTTCATTGAGTGTGACAGAGATATTATCTGTCCAAGGCCAAGCTAGATTCCTGGTGCTATCTTATCAAACTCAACTCATTGACTACCCCCACACCCCTCCCCCACCCACATGGTGTCCCTCTCATTCAATACCAGCCCGATTCTCCCACCCATCATGGCTGGAGGGACTCACAGTCGTCCGGGTGCCCCTGGATATTCCGTGACCCCTGGCACTGGTGCCATATTTAACAAGCCAATTGGCACACGGCTGATCTTTCTCTGTTAGGAGCTGCCCTGAACAGTTTACCCTGAGCATGGCAGATAAGGGGCAATTGCACCACCGTTTGTCGACAGGGACAGGGAGCTCCTGGTGGATGTGCTAGTACAGAGGGGGACCATTCCCTTCCCAGAGGGAGCCACACCACCAGACCCACCGAGCATGGTCTGTGCTTCCCACCCAGCTCAGTGCAGTACCTGAGGTCTGAAGAAATGTCCAGCAATACAGGACAAGCATCGATAACCTCCCCCACTCTGTCAGGATAAGGTTAACTGTATTCTCTCTGCTCCCTCACACTCACGGTATATCTGATATAGCACTGACCCCTGAACAAAGCTCTTGCTCATATACACGCAGCACTCTCTGTTCCTGCAGCTCCTTTATACTGGCACAGCCTGTTTTAAACTGTCTTTCTTTATCTTTCATACCAAAGTGCATCACCTCACATTGCTCTGCATTGATCCCCGTCTACCAGCGTGTCACTGTCCTGTTAGAGTTCCACCATAGACTTTACAATTCTTGCAGAATTGGTACCATTTACAAACATTAAGATTGTCACAGTGTCACAGTCCCCATGAAACAACTGAAATCCTGCCCCACACACACGAGTGTGAGAAAGTGAAATACTGATAAATTCCCACGGACAGAGTCGAATAATGACATACTGTCAATGGAGCAACAAAAATCCTGACATATATGAGACAGAGTAGATGAAATATTGACAAACCACAGAGCAAGAGAAATCCAGATAGGTTCCACTTATCTATATTCTTCAGGGTATAATGGGATAAAGTTGAAATTATGTACTGTACCTTTAAGAGAGAGTGAATGCTGCTCTGAACTGAGAGCTTACAAGTCCTTGTGTTATGAGAGGATGACAGACCCAGAAACAATATATCGCTATAGAGATGGAGTCTGGTATAAGCAGTTAAGAGATAGAGGGTCTTTCAGTTCACTTTCAGTGTTAAAAAATGCATTGTTGTTTTTATTTAAACAGTGAAATTTGGGAGTTCTCTGTCACTCATATTTTAACAGTTTACGAGGCGAACTGAGCATTTAATTATGTTTAGTTTAAATTGCCAGATGGGACCTATGCCGTGTCCTAACAATTGCTGTGTGTGTATCTGTGTGTCTCTGTATGGGGCAGGTCTGGAAGTCTCTGTGGTGCTGAAAGTGATGCAATGCCTCCCTCTGCTAGCCTCCCCACGCCACTGCAAAGGCATTGGCAGAGGGTGAAAACCAACAGGGATACATTCAGAGAGGGGGAGGGGAGGGCAGCTGCTCACAGCACCATCCAAACTGATGTCTTATCCATGGACTGATCTAAACGTCCTTTAAAAATTGTAACTGTTCCTATTTTCACCAGTTCCTCTGGAAGTTAATTCCACACACAAGCCACCTTCTGTCTAAAATAATTACCTCTCCTGACTTTTGTAAATCTTTTTTCCTCGCACGTTTAAATATCCCTCAGTTTTGAATCCCCAACTCTAGGGTAAAGACATCAGCCCTTCAGCTTATCTGTACCCCTCACTATTTTATAAACCTCTGCAAAGTTACCCCTCCATCTCATACTCTCCAGTGAAAAATGTCCCAGACTCTTCAGCCTCTCCTTATCGCTCAATCCCTCCATTTCCAGCAACATCAAGGCTAACCTCTTCTGAACCCTCTCCAGCTTAATAATATCAAGGTCAATAATATCAAAGTGAATAGTCAAAGTATTTTATAAGGGGGTAGTGGAGACCAAAACTAGAGGACATAGTTATAAGAGGGGAAACATGTAAAAGTGACCTAAGGAGCAGCTTTTTCACCCAGAGGGTGGTGTGACTATGGAATGAGCGGACACAGTGTTCCAGAAGAGGTCTCACCAATGTCCAGTACAACCACAACATAACATCCCAATTCCGATACTCAAAGGTCTGACCAATGAAGACACGTGTGTTAAAAACCTTCTTAATCACATTATCTATATGAGATGTAACTTTTAAAGAATTATACCTGATGGCCGCGGTTTCTGTTCTACAGCACTGCCAAAGGCCCTGCGATTAATTGTATAAGTCCAACTCTTGTTTGATTTACCAAATCTAATACCTCGCATTAATCCAAACTAAACTCCATCTGCCACACTTCGGCCAGTGAGAGATATTACCACCTCCTCACCTTCCCCGTTTAATTTTAAAATGCCCACCCCTCTCCAGGAGGCCTGCACACTCCGGCCTTGATTTTCACAAAGACCCTGAGCTTGGTTTGCCTTGTGTGGTTAGAGGGAGGAGGGACGGATTGCAGACACAGTCAGTGGGGAGGAGAGGCTGGCCAATAATCAGCGGCCTGGTATCATTTCATGGTTTTAGGCAGAGGGCAGACACACGTGAGAGTTGAGTTATACTGATCGGTGTTTTGGGACCAGAAATTATGGTCTTTCTCCGTGTCTGGTGTTCAGTAATAAGTATCTATTTGAGACCCTTCATTGGGCATATTGCAGACTACAGATAATTTCGATCTTGCACTTGTTTAACAAAACAAAATGTTTTGTGTAGTTCAGGAATGGTAACCTGATTATAATAAATCCACACCGAGCTGAACGCTGCTCCTTAAAATGTGACCCAAAATAGTAGTGTCGTGGGTAGTATCCGTGCCTCTGAGTCATGGCTCTGGGTTTGATTCCAATTCCTGACATTGTTTGGTAGTGTTCCTAGGTCTGGCCCAGAAGGTGTGCTTTCATGTCCTGCCTGTTGCAGAGGTATGTCTCAGCATGTCATAACAGGCTGATGAACAAACACACAGGAGAATAATGTTACAGCTTTATGGGTATTGCTGAGTGGTGCTCGTGTCCCTGCGATAGGGCACAAAGGTCTAGGTGTAAATCCCACAGAAGTTTCTCCTAATATATCTGAACAAACTGATTAAACTGGTTTCAGAATTGTGACTTGATGGAGAAAGAACAGGTGTCGGTGTTGAATTTCAGCATTTCGGCCCGGGATTATTGAAAGTACAGCCATTCGTGTTGATTGAAGTCACATTTCGCAGCAGGAAAGGTTTATAAAATCAGGACGGTCATGGATAGGGTTTGTAGTCAAGGTTTTTCCCCAGGTTAGGGGCGTTCCAAACTAGAGGACATTGGTGGAAAGTGAGAGGGAAAAGATTTTGAAGAGGCCTAAGGGGCACCTTTTCAAACAGAGGGTGGTGTGTGTATGGAATGAGCTGCCAGAGGAAGTGGTGGAGGCTGGTATAACTGCATCATGCAAAAGACATTTGGATGCTGACAGACCTGCCGAGATTTTCCAGTAATTGCTGTATTTGTTCAAACAAAACATTCATTTTAACACACGTATCTGTATTAGCTGTTTGGATACAGAATTGGCAGGCCAACAGAAGACAGCGAGTGGTAGGAGAAGGAAAATATTCTGCCTGGAAGTCAGTGGTGAGTGGGGTTCAACAGGGCTCTGTCCTTGGACCTCTACTGTTTGTAATTTTTTTTAATGACTTGGATGAAGGGATTGAAGGATGGGTCAGCAAGTTTGCAGATGTCACGAATGTTGGAGGTGTCGTTGACAGTATAGAGGGCTGTTGTAGGCTGCAATGGGATATTGACAGGATGCAGAGATGGGCTGAGAGGTGACAGATGGAGTTCAAACTGGATAAATGCGAGGTGATGCATTTTGGAAGATCAAATTTGAAAGCTGAGTACAGGATTAAGGATACGATTCTTTGCAGTGTGAAGGAACAGAGAGATCTTGGTGTGCAGGTACATGGATCCCTTAAAATGGCCACCCAAGTGGATAGGTTTGTTAAGAAACCATTCAAGAAACGGCCGAATGCACACACTCTCTCTCTCCTTCAGTATTCCTCATCACAGTAACGTGTACGAGCTAAAACAAATCTCTACTGTTATTGTTACCATTCTTATTTTGATAGAATCCCTGCAGTGTGGAAACAAGCCCTTCAACCCACCAAGTCCATACTAACCCTCCAAAAAGTAACCTTGCTATGGCCTTACACTTACCACTGACTTGTGCACCTAAAGTAGAAATCGCTGAACACTATGGACTATTTGACCAATCCACTTGAATTATACAGCTTTGGTAGGAAACGGGAGCACCCATCAGAAGCTCACGCAGACAAGGGGAGAAGATGCAAATTCCACACAGATAGTCGCCCGAGGTTGGAATTGAACTCATGCCCCTGATGCTGTGATGGAACAGTGCGAACTACTGAGCCACAGTGCTAACCTGGAACCTCCTGCCAGCCTAATGCAAAGGGAATTCAGTCAAATCCAACTCTCCCAGGATGAAATCCCATTGCTAGCAGCTGTGTGAGTAGAATATCTTCAGAAGCAGAATAACATTTTGGACAATCTCACAATTTTTCCTTTTGTCATTAGTTACACTAATATTTTCACAAGGTTCTTTCAATGTGAAATTGCAGAGATTTTGTTTAGTGTGTGTGTGTGTGTGTGTGTGTGTGTGAGAGAGAGAGAGAGAAAGTGTTTTTAGAAAGGGAAATATCGAATCTTTATTTGCAATACCCAAACAGTTTGCCATTCATCATTCCATCATAGTTGGAGTAACATTGCTCTGGATCATAAACGTGCTATTTGAGCAGATTAAAAAACTAGCCTGACCTGTTCCTAAAACTGACCCTGACCCAGTCTGAGGCCGATATCATCCGCCATATCACCGACCTGGTTACATTTAACATTTGCTGTGAGCAGTGGAGGAGTGGAACTAGAAAAGGGACAGGGAGCCTGATGTCGGTGGTGGGTGAGTTGTTGGAGGGGATTCTGAGGGGTAGCATTTACATACATTTGGGAAGTCTAGGTCTGTTCGGCGTAGTCAACGTGGCTTTCTGCATGGGAAATCATGTCTCATTAATTTGATCGAGTTTTATGAAGAGGTGACAAAGAAGATTGATGAAGGCAGTTTGGTAGATATTGCCAATATGGACCTCAGCAAGGTGTTCATAACATTCTGATTGGTAGACAGATTAGTAAGGTTCGGTCACATGGGATACAGAAGAAGCTCGTCACAATTGGCTTGAAGGAAGAGGAATATTTTCAGACTGGAGGCTTGTGAGCAGAAATTATACACTTAATGGTGAGGGCCTGGTGAGTGTTGTGTAACAAATGGACATAGGGCTGCAGGTACATTGTTCCTTGAAAGTGGAGTCGAATGCAGACAGTGCGGTACAGAACACATTTTACACATTTGCCTTAATCAGTCAGAGCATTGAGTATAGGGATTGTGGTGGCATGTTGCATCTGTACAGGATGTTGGTGAGGCCACTTTAAGAATACTGCATACAACTCGGTTTTCTGCAGAAAAGATTTACTCGGATGTCCCAGGAGTGGGGTTTTGAGCTTTAGGGAGAGGTTGATTAGATTGAGGTGTTTCCCTCTGGAGTGTCAGAGGCTGAAGGGTGACATTATAGAGTTTTATAAAATCATCAGGGGCATGGATATTCTGAACAGCCATGTTCTGCTCCCCAGGGTTGGGGAGTCCAGAACAGGAGTGCATAGGTTGAAGGGGAGAGGACGAATGACTTAGAAGGGACCTGAAGATAAATGTTTCACACAGAGAGTGGTGCGTGTATATAAAGTGCTGTCAGAGGAAGTGGTGAAGGCGGTTACAATTGCACATTTAAAAAGTATCTGAAAGAGGAGGGACATTGCCCAAACGCTGGCAAATGGGACTGGATCAGATTTGATATCTGCTCGGAGTGAACAGATTGGACTAACGGGTCTATTTCTATTCTGCATGACTCTGATTCTATAAGAGGGATGACAAAAAATTCTGAAAGTAATGTCCAAATCAGAATCCTCTTCACTGCAAGTTTATCATGCCTCTATATTCGCATTGATTGAAAGCTGCGTTAGTGACATATTTGACAGAGAACTGAGTCATGGATAATGGGACGCAGACAGGAAAGTGGGGCTGAGACCACAACCTGATCAGCCACAATCTTAGTGCCTGGTGGAGAAGGCTCAACGTATCTAATGGCTCACTCCTGTCCCTCAATCCCGTGTTCCTGTGTTCCATTCAGACCATTAAACCTGTCAGGCAGGAGCATTTAGAGGCTACTTACTTCTATAACCTGGTGCACAGAAACAGAGGAGATCATTCGGCCCTTCAAGACTGTCCCACACGCTTTGAGGTGATTTGAGAAATGTAATTGTAAAACCCAGGCTGGGTATGAAAGAGCCCATCATCTCTCTTTACAGAGCTTCCCCTCTCTGCAACTTGTGCTCCATTTGTTGGTCATGTTGTAGACCCAAATTCATTATGAATACAGCCCCCATACCTCACCCAGCGATGGCTCACAAAATCCTCTGGTCTCCCTGATGGCAACATTCAATAACAGAACATTCATGCAAATATCACCCACTAACTTTCTAAGAATAGAATGTGAGAACATTAGAACAGGGGCAGGTCGTTCACTCCTCAAACCTGGCTTGCCCTTCACTCAGATCATGACTGATCTGCTCTTGGTCTCAAATCCTCTTTCATTCCCAATTCGTCATCGCCCTCAACTCTCTGACAGGTCAATATCCATCTACTTCCTCTTCAAATACTTTCAGTCATCTGGCTCCCAAACAGTCTTGAGAAGAGAAATCCTGACATTCAATCCCACATGTTTGAAGAAAACCCTTGCTGCTCCTATATCATGGCCTATTGATATGAACAAAGGAGGTTGACACAAGGGTTCAGGTAAAAATGACTGGCCCTGATATCAAGGCTTCTGTTGACTTCTGTTGACATCAATGAGCTTAACAAATCTGAACTTAATGGGAATCAGAGAAAACTCTCCAGTGTTTGGAGTCAAACATGGCACAAAGGAAGATGTTCATCATCTCAGTCCTAGGTCACCTCTGTGGGAGATCCTCAGGGTAGCTTCCTCTTCACAAACATCTTCAGCTGCTTCATCAATGTCTCCTCGCCCCCACCCTCCCCACCATAAGATCCGAAGTGGGGATGGTCACTGAGGATTCCACAATGTTCAGAATACTTTGACGCCCCTGTCAGCTTCTGAACTGGACTGTGTCCATGTGCAGCAAGACATGGACTCCATTGAGGCTTGTGCTTTTAAAGAGTCCGTAACATTCACATAAAGGACTGTCTGACACTGCACATTGCCAAGGTAAAATAAGAGATCATTCTGCACCTCACACTGTTTTCACAGGAATATGAGGAAGTCTTTCAGCCCATTGACACTATTGGAGAAGAACAGGGATAGCCCATTCAGTGCCTCCAACATATTACTCAGTAAGAGAAGGATTCTAGTGTGATGGACCACACCAGAGCGCCTCGACAATATTTGAAGGCGGTATCCTAGACTCTAATGTTTTCTTATTTTAAAGAAAATGTAAAGTGTTTGTCCCAGATGCAATGTAACTGGTCAAACAACTCAGTGTGAAGCATAACACCATTTACTTAAACACGGTAGATGATGATATAAAACCAAAGAAAGAAGAATTTAGAATAACGTAATTATATTGCACAAGTTAATAGATAATAGATCTAGGAACTAATACAAATGAACTGTTCCAATACTGGAAAATCACATGAACACAGCCGTTGGCAAAAAGGAATATTCAGATACTGAATGACACAAATATTTCTCCAGTTCAGGATTTAGAAACAGCACCAGGAGAAAATCCATAGAGAGTAGCTGCCAGGTGACATTCACTAAAGCTTTCAACTCGGTGGAGACCCCAATAATTTCTGATGATACTGAGAAACCAAAACCCAGAAATCCTAATCTGTGAGAGCTGACCACACCCATTCCATCTGCATTAAAATAAACCCAAGGCCTCCCTCGCTGTTTACTCAAGTGGTCTTAACTAGCCAGCTTGGTAACGGTCATTCAATCTCTCTTGTAAAAGGAACTTCTTAAAGCTACAGCATCATCATACTTGTCAGCACATCGAGCTGTCATACAGGAACCAGGGGTAACCCAATCAGGCCCTTGGCCCTGTCCAATCGGACGAGGAAGAAGCCAGTCAGTCCCTTGAGTGGCTTACACAGGAACAGTAGGAAGCCATTCCCACCTCAATGCACTTACACAGGGACAGAATGAGGTAATTGATGCTGATTCCTGATGAATGGTTTATGCTCGAAACGTCAATTCTCCTGTTGTGCTTTTCCAGCAATCCACTGTCTACTCTGATCTTCAGCATCAACAGACCTCGCTGTCTCCTAACTGATGCTCTTACATGATCAACAATTGGAGCAGATGCTGCACAGACAGACTGCTCCACGTTGTTCCTCGCGGCTCCGTCTGTCATGATACACACGTGGGACTTTAACGCGGTTTTCTAGTGGTGAGGAGGGAAGCCATATGTCTTGTGTGAAGTCGCAAGAAGGTACCTTCCATCTCCCAGATAACAGCCTGGTGTTCTCTATGTAGGGCGGAAGCTGGTGGGAATGGCTACCTGTTTCAGATGGAAGGTATTGTGGCTGCTGTTGGGGATTGTGAGCAACATGACGTTCAGTACGGGTTCACACACCGACTGCACGATAACGTGGGGAGAGTTAATTTAGGCATATAAACTATTGGGAAAGTCACATTAGACTGATGAATGGACTCTCTAATTCAAATAATGCTTATCTTGTTCATGTTGATCTTGTCTAGTGCACGTCCTGTTCAGTGTAACCTGTATGCCTTGCTCTGTCCAAGTCTATTTCCACCCTATGATCTATCTGGCCATGCTTACTATGATCTGTCTCCAATGCTCATAAATAAAGTGTTTCCCTGTACTGAGGTACACGTGGCAATAAATCAAACCAATTAATCTTGGGTAAATAATGGAATTTCTCTCCCTGTCAATGTCTCTTTTCGAAGTAAATGATCGCTGCCACTCCGCGTGTTTCAGCATCACCATTTCTTCGTCTCTCACACTCTACAGATTAAACACTCAGCTTATTCACTCTATCCTCATGTTACCATCACCGGTGTCTGTGGTAAGGGAATCGTTCCTTACAAAGGAGATCAAATCTGTACAGAATGCCCCAAATGCTCTCTCAGCAAGGTTCTACAACAGCCGGAAGATAGCTTTACTTATGTACTCGAATTATCTTACAATGAAGGACAGCATGCCATTGACTGCACCCATTACTTACACAGAGTTTGATCCGTGTGAATCTCCGCTGGACACAATCCAGTGCTGGTATGTCCTTCCTGAGGTGTGGGGCCCACAACTGGACACAGTACTCCAAATGGGGCCTAACCAGAGCTTTATAAAGTCTCAGTAGCACATCGCTGC
The DNA here is from genome assembly GCF_020745735.1 of Hemiscyllium ocellatum. Taxonomy (NCBI): domain Eukaryota; kingdom Metazoa; phylum Chordata; class Chondrichthyes; order Orectolobiformes; family Hemiscylliidae; genus Hemiscyllium; species Hemiscyllium ocellatum. Next base: position 78,249,324 of record NC_083414.1, on the reverse strand, counting down.
TTTTATATTCCAACCTTCTTGAGATAAAGGACAACATTGTATTCGCTTTCTTAATCACGGACTCAACCTGCATGTTTAACTTTCGAGAATCCTCGACTAGCACTCCCAGGTCCCTTTGTACTTCGGCTTTATACATTTTATCACCGCTTAGAAAGTAGTCCATGTTTGTATTCTTTTTTCCAAAGTGCTAGACCTCGCATTTGCTCGCAGTGAATTCCATCAGCCATTTCCTGGACCACTCTCCCAAACTGTCTAGATCCTTCTTCAGCCACCCCACTTCCTCAGTACTACCTGCCTGTCCACCTAGCTTCATATCATTGGTAAACTTCGCTAGAATTTCATCCAGATCATTAATGTATAACGTGAACAGCTACGGCCCCAACACTGAACCCTGCGGGACACCGCTTGTCACTGGCTGCCATCCTGAAAAATAACCTTTTATCCCAACTCTCTGCGTTCTTTCAGATAGCCAATCCTCAATACATGCCAGTAGCTCACCTCAAACACTATGGGCCCTCACCTTACTCAGCAGCCTTCTGTGTGGCACCTTAGAAAAGGCCTTTTGGAAGTCTAGATAGACCACATCCAGTGAATTTCCCTGGTCTAATCTACTTGTCACCTCTTCAAATAATTCCTATGTCGCTGTGATAAGCAAGAGATTAAATTATCAAGAGAGGGTGGAGACTCTGCAAATAGATTCAGAGAAGTAAAGAAAATAGATCATAGTTTGGAAGGTGGAATTTAACATGATATAACCTGCCATTCCATTTACAGAAATAATGGAAGACAGCATGTTACTGAAATGGAGAGAGATTACAGGACATGGGGACGTTCACTCAGAGCCGTTTAGACAGGGGAGGTTTTGCTCCATCCCTGATCATCTGCTCCCAGACACTCCAAGTGACCCCATTGCTCTCCGTACACATGGAATACTTTAATGTGGTTGATTGGTTGTGGGGATGGTGTTTTGAAAAGTGCATCAAGGTATATCCAAGATATATTCATTTCTTTCTACGTGGAGACCCGATGACGATGGGGATGGCTGACTGCTTCTGAATGAAGAAGCCATGACTGCTACCAGGACAGTGGGTATTCACCAACATGATGTACTGTGATGGGCACACTGTAACATTAATAGAGAGAGAGCTCCTTCAGTTCCTCTACCTCTCCACATTGACATGGGTAGTCCGCAGATGGGAGAAACAATGTAATACCTCATCAACCACATATATCCTCCATCACCGAATGGTGACATTGATGTTGAGATACTGGGAGATGATGGATATGTCACCTAGTCCTGCCTGGAAAGTTCTGGATCATAGAAGCTGAATGAAATAGTGATCCTAACAGCCACTGGCAGCACCATCCTCCCCCTGGTGTGAAGCTGCAGGTCGTGTTGAAGGAGATGCCACCGCTCTGTGACCAGCTCCTTGTTCAATCAGTGTCCCCTCACACTCTGCTCCTGGGTTAAGTGAAGCTTGGGAAGCTGTTCCTGGAAAACCCGATGTGGATACAGCAGATCCCTTTCCCCATACATTCTCACTGCGTGGTTTCAGAGCTTCCCCTCTCTGAAGCCTCTGTTCTATTTGGTGTTCATGTTACACACCCAGAAAGTCTAACTAAAGTCCCCATGCTCCATCCAGAATTGGGTCACCAAATCCTCAGGTCTCCCATAATGTCTGAGGCAGCTCGCAGCACATCCTCCAGCAAACCATCCCCCGTCCCTCCAGTCAATTTTTCATTACAGGCGTCGGTCACAAACCCATTCGGCTACAAGTGTTGTGGACCAGACCAGATCCCCCAAAAATGTTTTTAGAAGGCCGTTTAGACCCAAACCTTTCCTTATTTTGAATATAGATGGGAAGTATGCCTTACAGATATGTTGTGACTGGTCAAACCATGCAAAATTAAGCAAGATATAATCTATTAAAATGCTTTAGTTAAAATACAATCAAAGAAAATCTTATGTTGGGATAGCTGATATGTTGGAACACTTACACAAACAATAGGTACCGTACCTTCTTGGTTTACACCGCTTGGCAAAAAGATATATTCAAACACAGATCCTTACGGCAGTATTACAATCCAGGAGGAAACAGCATCAACAGAGATCTCAGAGAGAAAAGCAGCCGAGGATCATGTATTGAAACTTCCAAACCTTTTGGGCTCCCCATCAGCTTCTGAATGCTGCAGCTAAAAACAAAACGAGAAACCCTGATCTGGGAGAGTTGGCTACTGCTCTTCCATTGTTACCACCGTTTTAAAGAAACCTAAAGTCTTTATTAGTTATTTACTTAAACTGTTTTCAGACAGCAGTTCTGCACCTCTGCCTTTAAAACCTCTCTTCAAAAAAAAACAAGAGAAAATAACCTTTTTACAGACAGTATTCTCACGACTCCATGTTTAATAAAATAATCCATCAATATACAAAGGTAGACTCATTTTAGACCTCCTAATCTTCCGCTATTAGTAATCTGCAATGCATTTACATTACATTGACTGTCAGAATACAAATGTTCACAAATAATTTCGATTTCAGGCATTTTGCTCCGGCCACAGAATGCCTTTGTCTTTCTTCATCCAAGTCTCCACAACGTGTCAAAACGTAGTTTTTCTCACCCTGTCACCTGTATACATTCAAACTGAATGGCAGCAATAATAAGCTCAATCGAAACAGACTAGTATTTTTCTCCCTAAACTTCTCCAAGACCTTAAGGGGTCACGGTCAGTGATAAAGATTTGTCTCACATATGTTATTCGCAATTTAAATGTTGAAATGTTGTAACGCCAACACCAATCTCAAGACCTCCTTCCCCACTGTAGAATAAATCTGTTGACGTTTGCACTGGAGACTCCAAACACACGTTACAGAATGGAGTACTTCTCATCTCTCCAATACTTCCTCTGAATGACATAGCTCCTCATATCTCAGCAAAAAAGAAGTTACATACTTTTGTACCTCTTAATGCTCTAATCTCTTTACCTGCTACTCCCGGCCTATGTCAGTAAACCTTACTCTCACAGGTATATGTTTTAAGAAGATCTCACACATTCTTCTCAATCCCTCACAGAAAACAAACTTTCATTTCTGAACTCAGTCAGCAACATCAGCCATTTCAGCTTCTAACCTTGCCATTGTTACTCTCTGCTCTTCCACACGAGTTCTCACGACTGCAGGAAGTGAATTGCTGAACGTCTCCAAAATAAAAATCTCTCTAAGAGTTTCATAGGTTTGCCCTGTTTTTAATGCCCTTCCCCACCTTTCAAAATTACTTTGTTTGATCCTTTCAAACTCAATGTGCGTTTAACTAGGGACCCTTTTTAAAATTCCTGGAATGCTGTCTCTCGGCTTCTGGCCCAAGCTCATATGCCCTTCAGATGGCTTTCTTCACCATCCCATACTGGCCAGATACCTCCCTGATAGGGATGCAAATACCTACCAGCTCTGTTTGGATCAACTAAATCCACATGGTCACTGGTCACTGCATTTGTTCAGCCACTTTCTCAAACGAAATTCAGAAGGCTTTCCCATCCTTCTCATCAAATTTAGATAATGTCTGGATGCATTTAAACAGAACTCCATCAGGCCATTGGTTACAATTGGGTTGTTCAACCTCACTATCCTCCTCATCCCGCCAACCGTCTACCTTCATCTCCGCCTTTTGTGTCAACTTTTCTCTCGAATTGCTAACTGTTTAAGTTGCAACTCTCTGCTTTTCTTCTGTCCTTTTCTCTCTTTCTTCTACATCCCCTTTTCTTTTATTTCTACTTTTCATCATAATTCAAACTGTTTCAATTCCTTCTCATGTTCAAGGTGCCTCATTTGAATTCCAGTCATTTCCAAAGAGTCTGATGGCAGTTCCACCAAATGTAATTGCCGAGCTATAGCTGTAATTATCTCTCATTTTCTCACAGACAAACACAACCCCAACTCCAGCTTGTCTGTCACTTCCTAGAGCTTTGCCTTCATGACCTTCTGTCAAATCCCCAACTTCACTTCTTCCACACCCAGAGAACTCTTAGTGACTGAAAGAATCTTTACACACAAAACACTGTTTAAACCAACCGAATTCAACACCAGAACAAAAGACACTAACAACTATCATACGCGACCTTTGAACCCAATAGCCTCCTGGTTCAGAATCTCTAGTGTCTGCATGAGCTTATTCTGGATACTCTGGTTCCTCCCACAACCCAAAGATGTGCATGTCAGGTGTATTGGCCATGATACATTGTTTGAAGTTTTCAGGTATGTGTGGGTTAGGTGCCTTAGTCGGGTTAAATGTGTAATAATAGGGTAAAGGAATGGGTCTGGGTAGGTTACTCCTCAGAGGGTCGCTGTGGACTTGTTGGTTCGAATAGCCTGTTTGAACACTGTAGGGATTGTAATTCTAAACCCAATTTGGTGTTACCGATTTAGAAAAAAGACAAAAGTCTCCAGTTTACTATAGACCAACCAGACTGTCTCAAACTACTTTAAGAAGGTAGCTTGGATGCCAACCTTTTCTTATTTTAAAAGTAGATATGAGTTGGGAGTTTCAGATGTAATGCTACTAGTAAAACCACTCACCATTAAACAAAACACAACATATTTAAACACTCGAATGAAAATCCATACAAAAATGAAGATTAATTGAGAATAACTTAACTATTGGAAACCTTAACTGAATGATGGATACAGTGCCTTCTACAAATGCACCGTTCCAATTTATTAACATCACCTAAACACAGGATGGCACCGTGGGCGGCATGTTGGCATAGTGGTTAGCACGGCTGTTTCTCTGCGCCAGAGACCTGTGTTCAATTCCCACCTCAGGCAACAGACTGTGTGGAGTTTGCACATTGTCCTCGTGTCCGCACGGGTGCTCCGGTTTCCTCCCACAATCCAAAAAATATGCAGGTTAGGTGAATTGGCCATGCTAAATTGCCCGTTGTGTTAGTTGAAGGGGTAAATATATGGGAATGAGTCTGGATGGGTTGCTCTTCGGCGGGTCGGTGTGGAAGTCTTGGGCAGAAGGGCCTGTTTCCACACTGTAGGTAATCCAATCTAATCTGAACATCCCCCTCCCCTCCTTGGCAAAAAGGAGCATTCAGACATACATTCTTGCATACAGTTCTCCAATCCAGGAGGAAACAGTATCAAGTGAGGTGTCAGAGAGAATAGCATCGAGGGATAAGTTACTAAAACTTCCAACCCTTCTTGGACCCAAGCAGCTGGTAACTGTTACATCTACAAGAACAAAAAAACTGAAAAGCCTGTCTGTGCGAACTGGCCATTATTCCTACTATTTACTAAAAACACTAAGAGCCTCATAAGTTGTTTACTTGAGCCGTTTTCAGTAGGCAGTTTGGCCTCTAAGATCTCAAAAAAAAGGAAAAAATAACCTTTTTTTTAAAAAAAAGTGACAGCATTGTCATACAATTTAGATGCCTGGTCCTTTACCCAAGGGGCTTCCTCGTGTTACTGATAGTAAGATGATCTGAGAGGGGAAAACACAGGTACAGACCAAGTTACAAGGATGTGTCTCATGACTTCTGAAACACGCCTGTTCATGGATTATCACATGGGGCATACCAGGAAGTGAACAACAGCTTGACACATCCCATTTCATTATTTCTGAGCTACACAATTCCAGCACTCGATACACGAGGGAGCCAAAATCCAAGGAGAAAGTGAGGACTGCAGATACTGGAGATCAGAGCTGAAAATGTGTTGCTGGAAAAGGGCAGCAGGTCAGGCAGCATCCAAGGAGCAGGAGAGTCGACGTTTCGGGCCTGAGCCCTTCTTCAGCCAAAACCCAAGGACAGGGAAAGATACACAGGGACAGAGAGGTTCACAGTAAAGACAGAAACAGACAGTTAATTAACTGAAAAGTTGTTGTGGAAATATGGGGGAAAAGACAGGGCAGTGGGACTAACTGCAGAAGTGAGATCTTCGAGAGTAAAATTACAAGAATTAGAACATTGAACAAAGGCATTGTCAGATCAGCGGAAATGGTTTGTTACATCAAATTCTAAACCTGCTTCACAGAACTACACTAACAAAATAAACTGGGACAAGATGACAGCCCAGCATGGAGGGCTGTGCAGACCAGGCTAGTGTGTTGCTCAGTAAACTACTCCATCTGCCCAGCATGAGAGTATTGCAAACGTTACTATCATATGCTAACTATACTCGCATCAGTTTACTGCCCACAATGGGAAGGTTTGCTCTGTGTGCGTGTGTGTGTGTGTGTCTGTGTTCATCACAGACTGAAAGAGAGAGTGTGTGCGTGAGCAATTGGAGTGGTTGAATGCGAAACTCATTATTTGAGAAGGAACGCACATGGAGGAAACTATTTTAATTATGAACAACTGGCAGGCTTTTTGTTAATCACCAGAGAGAGAACGAGAGAAGTTTCATGAACAGATGAGGTAAAGTGTATGAGAATGCTTAAATAAAGTCATTGCCAGACATAACAGCAATATACATCGGTGTGCACATGAATGACAGATGGATGGGGGTTTGGTGTGAGTTAGAATCAGATTTGCTTCGGCAGGTTTGAAGCCGGGAGCGTCAGCAGCAGATTATTAACTTCATTAAGACTGTACTTCATAGCTCAAGGTTCAACAGCAGATGCAATAAACCAGAGAGATATATCCTGGAGTAGTGAGTATTTCAAGTTAGAAATGATCAGGGAATGGTGTCAAGATTCAGCTCATGGTCAAAGGGGTGTCCCACAGTTGTGACGTGTATGCTTCAGCCTCAGATATTGGCCAGGGATGGGATGGAAACAGTGGTAGGAAGTGGAATTTGGAACCAGAACAGCAGACAGTGACTTCCATGCTCTTAATATTTAAATAACAAAGGTAATGATACAATGCATTGTGGTTCTTCGCTGGAACTGAGTAGGTCAACATAGAGACCCATGAATAAAACTGCCAGAGCACAGAGCGAGACAGTAACCGAACACGTTCATCGATGTAGTTAGTAGTGGTCTGGAGAGTGAATATCTGGATTCAGAGTTTCAACAGGAACAATAATAGTGGCAAGAAGTTTAGACTATATGAAAGAATAACAATACAGTCATAATTGGTTTATAGAAAATAACATCTGGACAGTGACGCTTACCAGGAACACCAACGATAGCCAGGAAGGGAGAATAAAAGTATTGAATAATGAGAAGAGCGTAATAGATCCGCCATGATAATGACAACCAATCAAATGCAGAAAGATACCAAACATAATCGGATAAACTCCTGTCTATTGTTGGAATATTCCAGTCTAATATTCTCAGTATCTGATCCATTGTTGGAACATTTCAGTCTAATGTTCGCATATTCTGATCCATTGTTGGAATATTCCAGTCTAATGTTCGCATATTCTGATCCATTGTTGGAATATTCCAGTCTAATGTTCTCAGATTCTGATCTCTCCTCCCCCTTTCTCTGGATCTGCTGATCCCTGTCAGTCTTGTCGGTGATACTCCCGCTCATGTTATGGGATAACATGATCAACGGTGCCCATTTATCATTAAAAGATGGAAACCCTCCACTTGGATAATTAGAATCCATCGAGACTGGCATTAATCACAGTCACTGAACAAATAGGCTCAGTTAACCAGTTCCATACATCACTTTTCATATCACTGTACTGGGTTTGGATGGAATGGATGAGTGTTGCTGGGGGTTGGACCATAAACCTTTCAATCTTTTTTATCTTTTTTGCCGTGCATATGAGAGTATTAACAGAACACTGCAGGGGTCTATACATGTTCCACTCTGTTTATGAAAGGAAGCAGTTATAAAATAACAGATCGGCTGCAGAAAAAAAAAGGCGGTTGGGCAAGTTTCTAGATACCTGAATACAAAGTACGGTACTTATTGACCAGTGAGAGGCTACTCCTGGTTTTAATGTCCTGCTATCAAATCCTTTCATTACGTTGACACAGAGAATTGAGACTGCTGCTCAGCAACAGGCCGAAACCATTCTGTCCCTATGGATCGCTTACAGAGGGATAAGAGAAGACAATTCAGCTCATATTAGCCTGTTGCTACTTGAAAGGTGGGAAGGTGGAATATTGGCACATTTTGTCAAAAGAATCATTCGGAACAAAGAGCTGTGTCGCTGTATGAGGTTGTTACTGAGAGGGCACCTGGAGTACATTGTGTTGTTTGTGTTTCTGTAACTGAGACGGAATGGGCCTATATCAGATACAGTTTACCGGCTGCTCATAATCCACAGGTTGCTGTGTCATTTAATGTCTCGTGTCTGTTATACAAAGACAGGAGGAGGCCATTCAGCCTCTCGAGTGTGTTATAGAAGAACAGCAGGAGGCCATTAAGCCTCTTGAGTCTATTACAGAGGAAAAGGAGGAAGTCATTCAGCCTCTCAAGTCTGTTACAGAGGGACAGGAGGAGGCCATTCAGCCTCTCAAGCCTGTTCCAGAGTTGCAGGAAGTGTCTATTTAACTTTTCAAGCCTGTTACGCATAAATATTAGTTTTACACTAGTTGTAAAATAGGAAAGACCTGATGTAAATATTAATGTTCCAACTTTGACTAAGGCCAATTTTTAAAGTGTTTAGGCGAGCCCTGTGAAAGGCTGACTGGGATACCCTATTCACAGATAAAGGGATGGTTGGAAAATGCAAGGCCATCAAAACATATTTTCAGAGAGTCCAGAGCCAACGTGTTCCTATTGGTGAGATGGGCAAGGCTGGTAGGTGCAGGGAGTGCTGGATGGCTAAATATATTGATTTTATGGTCAAGGTAAGGAAGGAGGCATATGTCAGGTAAACAGAGCTGAGATCAAATGGATCCCCAAAGGAGTATAATGGCAGTAAGTGTATAGTCAATGGGAAAATCGGGTCAGAAAAATGTGGACATGAGATGGCTTTAGAAATAGGGTTAACGAGGCATTGAAGAAATTCTGCAAATCCTTTAATGGCAAAAGATTAACTCGGGAGAGAATAGGGCCTCTTAAGAGTCAGTAAGCCTATCTATGTGTGGAACCACAAGAGATCGAAGGGATTAGAAACAAGTATTTCTCCTCAGTATTTAATGTGGAGGGGGTTAGAAGAGCCAGAGAATTAAGAAATATATAGTGATATCTTGAAAAGTACCAATATTACAAAGCGATATAGGACATTTCAAAATATATATAGATGAGCAACTTCCAGAAACCTGACCAATTGTATCCCAAAAGTATGTGGGAAGCTAGGAAAGAGATTGCTCAGCATTTTGCTGATATATTTGTATCATTGTTTTCCACAGGTGATATATCAAAAGACTAGAGGGCTGCTAACATAGTGTCATTATTTAAGAAAGTAAGGAAAAAGCAGTTAACTATAGATCAGTGAGCCTGACGTCAATGGTGACTAAATTGTTGGAGCGGGTTTTGAGGGAAAGGATGTACATGCATTTGGAAAGACAAGGACTGAAGAGGGGTTTATACATTTGAGATCACGTCTCACTTAATCGGTGGAATGTTTTGAGGAAGTGATGAAGATGATTGATGAAGCTAGGACAGTGGATGTTGACTTTATGGAATTCAGTAAGAAAACCAAAATGTTCTACTTAGTAGACTGGTTAGCAAGGTCAGACTGCCTGGGATCCAGGGAGAGCTCGCCATTTAGATCCAACATTTTCTTTAATATTGGAGACAGGGCGTGACAGTGGATGTTTGTCCATTGAAATGTGACCAGTGGTGTGCCGCAAAGATCAATAGTGAGTCCATTGCCTTTTGTTAATTATACATAATATTTGCACTTGAGAATATGAAGTATGGTCAGTAAGTTTGTAGATAATTCCAAATTTGATGGTGTAGTCGACAGTGAAGAATGATCTCTGAGACTATAATGGGACCTTGATTAGGTGAGCCAAAGGATGGCAGATGGAGTTAAATTTAGATAAATGTGAGGTGTTGCATTTTGGCCAGACAAATCAGGGCAAGAAATGAACGTAGGTTTCTGTCGAAAGTTGCCACTCAAAGAGAACTCCATTGAAATTATAGAATCCCTACAGTGAGGAAACAGGCTATTCGGCCCATCGAGGCCACCCCTCTAAACAGTACCCTACTGGACAAACCCCTACCCTATCCCTCTGAGCCTGCATTTCCCATGGCTAATCCACCTCGCCCACACATCCCTGGGTTATTGGGGCAATTTACCATGACCAATATACACTTGCCTGTACATCTTTGTACTGTAGCACCCGGAAGAAACGCACGCAGACACGGGGAGAATGTGAAAACTCCACACAGACAGTCATTCAAGGATGGAATTAAACCCAGATTGCTGTGCTCTGAGGTAGCAATGCAAGCCACTGAGCTACTGTGTCACCTTGTGGTGCAGGTTCTCCGTTCCTTGAAAGTGCCATCACAGGTAGACAGCGTATTGAAGAAGGCACTTGGTGATCTTCCCTTTATTGGTGCGTGCTTTGGGTCTATGCACTTGCATGACATGTTGCATCTATACAGGACTTTGGTTTGGCCACGTTTGTAATATTGCCTTTAATTCTGGTCTCTCTGCTGTCGGAAAGATGTTGTCAAACTTGAAAGAGTGCAGAAGAGATTTAAAAGAATATTGCAGGTGTTGGAGAGTTCGAGTTACAGGGAGAGTTTTAATAGGCTGGGACTACTTTCAAGTTTTGAGGCTGAGGGGTGACCTTAAAGAGGTTATAAAATCATAACGGGCATAGATAAGGTATACAGTCAATGTCTTTACCCCAGGATAGGCGAGTCCAAAATTACAGGACAATGGTTTCAGGTGACAGGGAAAAGATTTATAAAGGGAAATGAGATACTACACATTCAAAGAGAAACTGCTTTGTTTATGGACTGAGCACCCAAAAGAGATGGTGGAGGCAGGCACAGTTACACCATTTAAAAGACATTTGAATGGGTACGTGTATGGGAAGGGTTTAGAGGGATATGGGCCAAGTGCTGGCAAGGGGGACGAGATTAATTTAGGATATTTGGTAAGAATGGACAACTGGATCGAAGGGTCTTTTTTCGTGCTGTACATCACTGAGACACTGTTGACTCTTGAGTGTATAACACAGGAACAGGAAGAGGCTATTCAGGTTCTGAATTCTGTCAGTCAGCATGTTTGCTCAATTACTGACAAAAATACATCATTCAGAATTTGATGGTATTTTACAGAAACAGGAGAAAGGCTTTTAGTGAAGAGAAGCTGTAAGGAATGTGAAGAGGCCATTCAGTCCCTCAACTCCATTCCACAGGAGCAGCAGGTGAGCACAGAGAGATTGGAGCCTGGTAGTCAGTACCAGGAGGAGGACATCTACTTTCACAAACTTGAGATCACTCAGTTGCTCAGGATTGGGACAGGAACAGAATGTAGTCACTCAACTGCTCGAGACTGGGGCACCGGAATAGGAAGCAGTCGCTCAACTACTCGAGACTGGGACACAAGGACAGGAGGGAGTCATTCAACTGCTCGAGACTGGGACACAGGTACAGGAGGGATTCATTCAACTGCTCGAGATTGGGACGCAGGAACAGGAGGCAGTCATTCAACTGCTCGAGACTGGGACACAGGAACAGGAGGCAGTCACTCAACCACTCGAGAATGGCACTGAGAAATCTGGAGGCTTGTGAGGCCCCAGGAACCTGTTACACATGGACAGCAGGAGGTGACTCACTCCCCACCAGCTTTGGGCACTGGGAGACGAGGGGAGTTTGCCTGTTGCAAACAGAAAGAGATGAATAAGTTGCATTCATGGGTCCACACAATCCTGCCCCACCATTCACTCAGAGCACAGCTGATCTGATGGTGATTCCCTCATAACATTTTATGGAGACTGTCCTCTTTGCAGCCTCTGCTCCATTTGTTGGTCATGTTGCAGCCACAGATGCCGTAGCAACAGTCACCATCACTCATCCAGAGGATCGGATCTAATCAGATGAGTCAGGATTTGAAGGGACCAATCACAAGAATGAAAACACAAAATAAGGGCAATGCCAGATGTTTAGTTCTCTCACATTCGCAATCCAACTCACATAACCAGCCAATCCATCGTACGTTCAAGATGGAGCACTGTATAGATCCAGCTAGCGTACTGCTGAATGCAACCCAGCAATATCCAGAATGGAACTCTGCAGCCCACAAAAATGCTTGATGTGTAATCCAGGGCTAAATGTCCAGCATGGGGAGCTGTGCAGACCACACTGATTCATTCATATATAAACCCAGGCTGTTGCCTTGTTCGGTAACACTGTGTTAGATCACTTCCCAGTGTGGGGAAACTTGCAGCCAATGCTGGCAGTGACAGGATGTGCAGCTCCCATCCATTTACAGCTTTATATCTCCATTGCACCTTGATGAGGGAACATCACTGGAAGGGAGAGATGTAAATTGAAACAGTTTCAATACCAATAGTTCCGACTCAAGTGCATATTACTCCAGTATTTAAAGATGAAATAACAGATAATGTTGAGTGAGGTTTTGTGGATGGTGCAATGAAGTAAGAGAGGGATGGTGATGTTATCGTGGTTGCACTATAAGCCTCCAAATAATCAATGGGTATTAGAGAAACAAATATTCAGGGAGGCTGGGGAGGCTTGCATGAGCAATAGGATTGTCATAATAGGTGATTTTAATTATACTAAGATAGACTGGGACTTCCAGAGGGTTCAGGACTTAGATGGAAAGGAATCAGTTAAGTGTGTTCAGGAAAGTTTTCACAAGTAGCATATAGAGGGTCCTACTCGGGAAGGGACAGACTCGACCTACTGTTGGGACATAGGGCAGGATAGGTGACAGAGGTAAAGTAGGGGAGCATTTTGGGACCGGTGACTAGAATTGTATTAATTTTAAAATAGTTATGGGAGGGACAGAATTGGTCCACAGATTTAAGTTCTAGATTGGGGCGAGGCGAATTTTGTTGGAATTAGACAGGGACTTGCAAACGTTGACTGGAGTAGCTTGTTTCCAGGCAAAAGGATCTCTGGTAAGTGGGAGGCCTTTAAAAGTGAGATAGCTCGAGTTCAAAGTCTATATGTTTCTGTGAGAGTGAAGAGAAAGTGAAGCAGGAAGAGAGAACCCTGGATGACAAGAGATAATCAGTCTCTAGCCAGCAAAAAGGAGGGCTCAGTTTCAGGTAGCTGGAATCAGTGGAATCTCTGGAGAGACACAGGGATATAGGAGTTTACTGAAAAAGGAAATCAGGAGGGTGAAAAGGGGGTATGACATAGCCTTGGCTGAGAAAATTAGGGTGAATCCAAAGATGCGCTTTCTGTATAGTAAAGAAAAAGAACGACTACAGAGAAAATATGACGCATTCATGTGTAAAACCACAACAGACAGGCGAGGTCCTCAATTTCCCCTCTGTGTTTACCATGAAGAAAGACATGAAGATCTGTGATCTTTTGGGGATTGGTTGTCATATCCTGGTTCCGTTCATATCACAGTAGAGATGCTGTTGGACATATTAGAATGCATAAAGTCAGATAAATCTCGTGGTCCTGACCCAATATATTCAAGAGCACTGCAAGAGGCGAGAGAAGACAGTTCAGGGTCCAAGGTCCCGGAAGTCGGGGCAGTAGCAAATGTAGTGCCCTTATTCAAGAACTGTTGCAAAGAAAAGACTGGGAAATATAGATCAGTAAGCTTCACATCTGTTTTCGGTAAACCGCTTGAGAAGGTACGGAGATATAAGATGTGCATGCATTTGGAAAGACAGAGTTTGACTTGGAGCAGTCAGCATAGCTTTGTGCATGGCAGATCATGCCTTACACATTTTGTTAGAAATTTTTGAGGAAGCGACCAGGAAGGTTGACGAGGGCAGGGTGGTGGACCAAGTCCATATGGATTTCAGTAAGGCCTTTGATAAGGTTCCACATGGTAGGCCGCTTGAGAAGGTTAGATCGCATGGACTCCAAGGTAATCTGACAAATTGGCGACACAGCTTGACGTTAGGAAGCAAATGGCTCTGGTGGAGGTATGCATGTCGTAATGGAGGCCTGTGACTAGTGGAGTGCCTCAGGGGTAAGTGCTGGGCCCATTGCTGTTTGTTATCTATATCAACTGTTTGGACGAGAGTGCACATCGCAACATTAGGTCGGATTTTAATGATGAATGAGAGGGCCTTAAGGAGTGTAGTGGAACAAAGGACATTAGAGATCAGGTGCACGGTTGTCTGAAATTTGAGTCACAGATACACAGGACAGTGAAGGAGGCTGTTGGCACACAGGTCTTCACTAGGGCGTTGAGTATAGAAGTTGGGACGTTATGTTTCAATTATACAGGATGTTGGTAAGGCTGCAGTTGGAGTATTGGGTTCAGTTTTGTTCTCCTTGCTGTAGAAAAGACATTATTGAATTAGAAAGAGTGTAGAAGAAATTTCAGAGATGTTTCCTGGGCTAAAGGGTTTAAGTTATGTGGAGAACTTGGACAGGTTAGGACTTATTTCTTTACAGCCTAGGAAACTGAAGGGCGTTCTTATATAAGTGTAGATAGTTTGTGAGAAGTTTTGTAGCTCGGGTGTTCGTTGTTGTGATTCTGTTCGCCAAACTGGGGATTTGTGTTGCAGACATTACAGCGGATAGCTGGAACTGACAACTGGAAGCGGCAGATACAAACCATTATAAATGCTGGAGGAAACATCACAGAAGCGATTCACAGGAGACCCCCAAGTACTGAGGATGTCACCTAGACAGTGGACGAAACGTCTGCAATACGAATTCCAAGCTCGGCGAACAGAACCTAAACAAGATGTGTATAGGGTGAACACGTCTTTTTTTTTGGCAAGGTTGGAGAATCGAGGACTAGAGGAAATCCGTCAATGCTTCGAGAGAAATAAAATAAAAATTAACCCGTCGGGGCAACGTTTTTACAGAGAGCATGGTACACATATAGACTGAGCTGCCATTGGAAGTGGTTGAGGTAGGTACAATAACAACATTGAAACGGCATTTGAACAAGTACACAGATAGGAAAATATTAAAGGATACAGAGCAAGGGCAGAGAAATTGGATGAGTGTGGATGGACATTTTGTTCGGCATGGAATAGCTGGGCAGAAGGGCCTGTTTCCGTCTGTAGAACCATATGACTGTAAATACGTGTGTTTTGGGATAGAGACAGGGAGGTGGTGACAGGAAACCGAAGGAAAACCACGCAGACACGGAGAGAATGTGCAAACTCCACACAGTCAGTCACATGTTTCCCGGATGGAACCCGGGTCACTGGCGCTGTGAGACAGGAGTGCTAATCACTGTGCCGCCACGGCGTTTGCACAGAGCTTTCCCACAGATTGCACAGAAACATCGGGAGAGGAGGAGGTCATTCAGCACATTGAGCTTTCGCCATGCTATTTCATGGCCGAACATCTCCTCAATGCAGTTTTCCCCACACAATGTTCATATCTCAAAATATGTTTAAACATTATGAAATATAGTGCCTTCGGCCCATCAATATATAGGGAGTTCTGTAACAAAAAGTACGATTTGACGACAATGCGATTCGTGAACCGTTTCCTATAAAGTGAACTATCATCTCTGCTTCAAAGCTGTCACACCCTGTCAGAGGTTGATATATCTCACTGAACTCTCCACACATTTTCCTAAAGCCCAGTCACCCCAAACTCTGCTCCCACAACTAACCTGTCATCCCAGAGATCAGTCTGGTCATCCTTCACTGCACTCCCTCAATGGCAGGGTTGCCCTTTATTAAGTAAGATACCAAAACTGCACACAACAGTGCACAATTTTCGAGATGGGGTCTCACCAAGGCCCTGTACAGTTGCAGTAAATGGCCCTTGCTCCTGTATTCTAAATCCCCCTGAAATGAAGGTGAATAAATCATTTATCTTCCTACTTGTTTTCTGCTCCTGCAATATTGCTTTCAGTGACTGGTGTACAGGGAGATCCAGATTTTGTTCAATGTTACAGCTCACACATGCTGGGGTCTATGTACACTGTATACAGCGTGCCAATGCCATTCCCAATATTGATTTCCGTGTTCAGAACTCACGGCCCTACATGGACTCAGAAAGTGCACAGAAATAAACAAAAATGCAGCTTACGTTCATTTATAGATCAACATTTTTCAATCAATCCCTTTTCAAATGATAGGCTGCCATTCAATTTATCCTATCAAAATACACAACCTCTCATCTCTGCATTGCTCTCCATCTGTCAGGTATCTGCCTAGTCACTGCACTTGTCTCAATCACCTCGGAGCCTTTTTTACATCCCCCTCATCCAGCCACAATGTGATATCATTTAGTGTCGTCAGCAGACTTGGGAATATTGCAACTGAGCCCCTCAACCAAAGATGTGATGTGTATTGGTAATAGCTGGATGCCAAATCTCGATTCTTGTTATATCCTCCAAGCCTTCCATTCAAAAAACATGGTTTTATTCCTACTCAATGTTTCCTGCCAGCTCTCCCACTCTAAAATACAAACAATATATTAGCCCCAGTCCCATAGGATTCGAATTTGCACAAAAGGCTTGGGGCTTTATCAAAAATCTTTTTGAGATTCCAATCGTATTGCGTTGATACCTTCTCCATCATTTTGCTAACAGCCAATTTCTCAAATCTGATTCCTATTTCATAAACCTCTGTTGACTTTGTCTATGGCCATTAATTTCAGTCCAATAATTTCTATTAAACGTTTTAGTGGATAATTTCATTCCATTCCCTTTTTCTCACCAGGCTAAGTTCCCTAGTATTGCGAGGAAATTTTATTTTTGTTGTTTTTTCTTCTTCTGTGAAGGCATAACTGAAGTATTTGCTCCATTGATCTGCTACATACCTGTCCTCAATTGCCTGGTATCAGACTGTAAGGAAACTACACCTTTTTCTCTTAATTTTGCCATTGACGTATTTTCAGAAGATATTACAAGTTCACTCCTATACACTTTGATAAGATATTCTTCAGAAACTGATTAATTCCTATCTTAATCTACTGAATGATTGACCTTTCACAGCCATAGAATCACAGAAGCACAGACTCTGCACTATCATAAATACAGCACGGTCTACATTAACCCCACTTTCCAATACAAAACCGGTCGCTGTGAATCTTATGGCATTTCAAGTGCATAACCATGCATTTTCTAGGTTTTGACGTAACCATGACAATTCTCCTCTCACGAAGTGCATCCCAGACCCCAACATACTTTGTGTGAAAAACAGTCCTCACATTCTCACTAAGCCTCAAACCCTTCACTTCAAAATTGTGTCCCTTTGACTAAAAGGTCCAGTTGCTGTCTGTCCACCCAGTCCATGTCCCTCGCAATCTTATCCTCCTGATTCACGTCCCCCTTAGCCTTCTCTGCTCCAAACTAAACAACCCGAGCTTATCCTGCGTCTCTCCATAGCTGATATGCTCCATCCAAGGGAACATCCTGGTGAATCTCCTCGACACCCCCTCCAGTGCACTCACATCCTTCCTGTAATGTAGCTCCCAGAGCTACACACAGTATTCCATCTTGGCTAACGAAAGTTCCACATAGCTCTTATAATCTATGCTTCGATGTGTGAAGGCTGTGTTTACGCTCCCATATGCTTTCTCAAATTGTGTGTTACCCTGTCCAGTCACAGTCATGGATATGTGGAGAAGCACACTCTGAGCTTCCTATTGTGCTGCCATTCATTGTGTACTCCCCTATCTGATTAATTCTCCCAAATTGCATCATCTCATATTTATCAGGGTTACATTCCATCTACTATTGATGTGACCATCTGACCATTCCATTGTATCTTCCTATAACATAAGACATTCCTTCTCACTGCCAACCACCCAGCTAATCTTTGTGTCAAACTTACTTATGGCACCCCCCATCCCTCGTCCAGATTCACAGCTGCATCCTTTATGATAAGGTTTAAAATCAGGAAACACCAGCTTATAGTCCAACAAGTTTATTTGGAGGCACGAACTTTTGAAGCGGTGCTTCTTCATCAGGTGGTTGTGCGCTTGGATGAAGCACTTCGAAAGCTAGTGCAGCTGAATAAATCTTTTGGACTATAACCTGGTGTTATGCAATTTTTTGCTTTGTCCACCCCAGTCCAACACCAACACTTCCGAATCAGAAATATTAAGAGACACAGCACTGATCCCCGAGGTACACCATTGGAGACTAGCCTCCAATCGCACATCAGCCTTCTACCACCACCGTCTGTCTCCTACCACTAAAGTTGATTTGGTTGCGACTTGGCAACTCACTAATGAGTCCCACCTGTTCCCTGGTTATTCTGTTCCGCTGGACACACTTGGACAATATCTGGAGATTCTCCCTAATCTTGCCTGTCAGTAGGTTTCCATGCCCCTGTGTTAGTCAGTCCCCTCCAAGTGAAGTTTTTCCACCATATTTCAGCCTTAACTGGCCTGTCCCAGATCCTGCCATTATTTGCCTTGAATGTGGAATAGACAGCGAGGGAAGTGTTCTGTTAATTGCCAAGTTGTCATATATTTTGTGAATTTTCTAAATTCACTGTGACCCACCTCTCATTGTTTGAAACTCGAGAGAACACAGACCGAGTTCCTCATCAGGCAATCTCACCATCTGAGGAATTAATCTGGAGAATTTCAGTTGCACTTCCTCTGCGGTCAGTATATTCTTACTGAGATTCGGTCACCAAAACTGTACACAAAACTCCGGGTACAGTCCCACCACACACTGTGAAACTGCTTCAACGTGTCTTTACATCAATGTTCTGACTCTCTTAAATGGAGGCGAACCAAACTTTAACTTCCCACTTACATGTCTTCCTCCAAATACCCTTCACATTCATTGCATTTACGAATTCACTAAGATCTTTTAGAAACCCTTCCGAAAATCCAATGTATGCCACTTCTACTGATTCCCCATTATCGATGCTGTAAGAAATTACTTCAAACAGTTCCGAAGTTTATCAAGTATGATTTCTCTCTCAGAAATGCATGCTGATTCTCTCCATTGTTGCTGGTAGTTTCTAGATAACAAAAAATGTCATCCTGTGTAATGGATTCCAACAGTTTCACTGCAACTCTTAATTTAACTGGTCTGCAGTTCTCCACCCTCTTTTTCCCTTTATCTGTTTGGATCCCTTCCATTCATCTATAGTGCTTGATTCACGTTTATCCACAATAGTTTCCAGTCTCTGCAGAATGTGCAGGAAAATAAACACAGTCATCGACAGTGCAATTAATAGTACTATTGGTGATTTATTTCTGACATTTTGATAGGAAGTACATCTGTTTCGTCAGACTTAGCAATGCTCAATCCAGCTCCATTGTTCAAGTACTACCTTGTTACTGATATGAATTGACGTTATGTCTTTAGCTCCAGGAGTCCGATAGGATCACTTGGTATTACTGGGTGATTTTCTGGATCTTCCTCCATGAAGACAGATGCAAAGTAACTGGTTGTTTTCTTGGCCGTTTCCCTGTTGTCCACAATGACCTCTCCTCTCCTGATTATAAATTTCCACATTTGATCTTGCTTTTATTCTGTTTCCTTTGAAATATAGATCGCAGATTGATGCAGTCTTTGTGTTCCTGTTTGTAAGCAGGTATGTTCTCTTTTTGATTTCCTTTCCAGTTTCATGGCCTTCCTTTTTTGGATCATTCATGTCTGAGAATTCTCAGGTTACCACAATAGCTGGAATTCTTCTGAAGTCACTTCTTCTGATTAACATTTTTTCGAATTTGTTATGTTAACCATCATTGAGTCACTTTCTCACTCTTTCGTGTTCGTACCTGAAATAAATAGACGTATGTTTCAGACTTTGAAGTATTTCTAAAACTTCCTTGCCCTGACCAGTTATATTCAGGAACACTGCAGGAGGATAGGAGCATAGAGACGAAATTGCGGGAGCATTGCTTGCCTCTTTTCTATCATCGCTGGCCAAAGAGTGAGGTCCTGGACGACTGGAGCATAGCGAATGCTGAGCCCGTATTCAAGAAATGCTGCAAAGATAAACCTGGGAACTAAAGACCAGTAATCCTAAAAGCTAATGGGTAGGTTACTTTAGAAGATTCGGGGAGATTGGATATACATGCACTTGGAAAGACAGGGTGTGGTTCGGAGTAAGATTAGAATGGTACTGGAAAAGCCGAGCAGGTCAGACAGCATCCGAGGAACAGGCAAATCCATGTTTCAAGCAAAAGCCCTTCATCAAATTCAGTACGGGAGTTTGTGTAAGGGAGATCATGACTCACAATTTTGTTGGAGTTCTTTGCTAAAGTGACCAGCAACATTGAGGAGGTCCGGGTTGTATATGTTGTCTAGATGGTTTATAGTACGGCCTTCAATAAGGTTCCACATGGTACGCCGCTCTGGAAGGTTAGATCGCATGGAATTGAGGGGGAGCTGGCAAATTAGGTTCAACATTGACTTGATGTTACAAAGCAGAGATTAATAATGGAAACATGCTGGTCAGACTGGAGGCTTGTGAATAGTGGAATTCCTGAGGGGTTGATGCTGGCACCACTACATATTACATATATCTATGATTTAAATGAGAATGTACAGGCATGATTTGTAAGTTTGAAGACAGCACTAAAACAGGCAGCATCATGGAGAGTGAGGAAGGTTATCAGAAATTTCAGAAATTACAGCATTATCTTGATCAGCTGGAGAAGTGGGCTGAGAAATGGCAAATGGATTTTAATATTGATCAGTGTAAGTTCTTGCATTTTAGAAAGTCAAATCAAGTTTGGAGTTTCATGGTGAATGATTGGGTCCTAAGGACTGTAGTGGGACAGAGGGACCTTGGAATTCAGGTGCATGGTTCTCTGAAAATTGATTCCGAGGTAGACAGTGAATTGAGATTTTGGAACACTGACCTTAATCGGTTTATATCACTAAGTATAGAAATTAGCGAGCTATGTTACTGTTATACAGGATGCTGGTGAGGCCATATTGACAGTGTTATGGTCAGTTTTGTTCACTTTGCTATAGGAAGGACGTTATTAAAATGGAAAGAGTGCACAAAAGAATTACAAGGATGTTGCCAAGGTTTCAATGGTCTGAGTTATTGAAAGAGTTTGGACAAGCTAGGACCTTTTACTTTTGTGTGCATGAGACTGAGGGAGGATCATATTGAAATCTATAAGATCATGACAGGCATGGATAGAGTGAATGCACCCAGTCTTTTTTCCCAGGGTTGGGCAATCACAGACTAGAGTGCATCAGTTTCAGGTCAGAGGGGACAGAATAAAAGGGGACCTGAGGAACAACTTTTTATCACGGGCTGTTACGCATATGGAATGAGAAGTGGTTGAGGCGGATACATTAACAAAATTTAAAAGGCATTTGAAAAACACACGGATAGGAAAGAATTAGATGGATTGTGGCACAGGGGTCAGCACTGCTGCCTCACAGCGCCAGAGACCTGGGTTCAAATCCCGACTCAGGCAACTGACTGTGTGGCGTTTGCACATTCTCCCTGTGTCTGCGTGGGTTTCCTCCAGGTGCTCCGGTTTCCTCCCGCAGGCCAGGTGAATTGGCCATGTTAAATTGCCCCTAGTGTTAGGTAAAGGGGTAAATGTAGGGGAACGGGTGGGTTGTGCTTCGGTTGGTCGGTGTGGACTTGTTGGGCCGAAGGGCCTGTTACCACACTGTAAGTAATCTAATCTAATCTGAAGATAAGGGGCAATGGCAGGGAAATGCGGCTAGTGTGGATGGGCATTTTGGTCGGAATGGACCAGTCTGGAATGATGAGCCTGTCTCCGTGCTGTCGGACTCTATGACTCTAACAACCATTGCTTGTCTCCCACTGAATGTTATGTTGTACTGTCCAAATTCACTGAAGATATCTTGACACTCTAGCCTCCAGTCTTCCATGATGTTTGACATTCTATATTGCATGCAGACACCTTGTAAAATGCATCTTATAAATGCCATTATCCCTTAAAAGCTGCTTCAGACCAAGGTTAATAATTCATCATTCTGACCATACAATATCAAATCCAAAATAACCTGCTCTCTACTTTGCTTCACAACATACACTTCAACCCACCTCATATACACTTACGGAACTTATTTTTCACTACTTCAGCTGTCTTAATTAACACAGCTTAGATGCAACTTGAGACCATTCAATAAGACTGCGGTACCCACAATATTTTCCTATCTAATTTTCAGAGCATATGATGCTCAGATTTTCTGCTACCGTTTTGGTTTCAATATATAACACACCGATATTTGCTTCTCCTTGCTATCTGTAAACTCTACCTAAACTGAGTCTCTGGAAGCTGAAGGAGAGGTCAGTGTCGTTATTAGTGACAGATTTGGACAAGACATTCAGAGAGGCTCACCTCGACGCTGAGAGGATCTGAAGAAATGGACCACAATACTGGACAAGCAACAATATCCTCCTCACTCTGTTAGGATAAGAGTTACCATATACTCTATGCTCCCTCACACTCACTGTATATCTGTTATAGCAGCTAATCCCAAACAAGGTTCACGCTCTGTCTCCAAATAAGGCTCAGGCACTACCACTCTCACTATTGATTTCAGCAACGAATAATACCATATGGATTCAAAACTGTCGACTGACTCATTCCAAACACCTCACAACTCCCCCTACTTATACCAGAACAAACAGCCAGGTCACCCATTCCCACTCTCCCTCCATCCCTTTCTCTCATTCGAGGCGAAACAGCCTGAATAGGATAGAAAGGGCCAAGCCGTTTAGTGGAGTATCCGATATCCGTTTCCTCACTCCCCTCCCCCTCCATGTGGGGAGAACTCTTGAAGAACTGGAGAGGACCAGGACACCTCGTGTGGAGTATCCGAAACATCCACGTCCTACTGACCAGTTAAGGATCAATGTTCAGTGAAAGACGATTCTCAATTTAAACCCACTGACAGTTCCAACAAAAGTCCTTACACTTCCAAAAAAAAACCCACAGATACCTCCCTGCACAGAGATGCAGACACAGAAAGACATAGATGAACACACACAATACTTACCAGGAGATAGGTATACATAAAAGGATAAACACACAAATACATATGCAGACACATACAAATGGACATAAATATAGATCAAAACACAGGCTGAAACACAGACAGACTGATGTAGACGCGGAAACACACAGACAACAAGCACATGGACACACACGACAGACACACACACACACACACACACACACACACACACACACACACACACACACACACACACACACACACACACACACACACACACACACACAGTTACTCATATACAGATACACAGAGGCCAGACACTCGTGTCATTAAGACACAATTCGATATGTTTTTGATTTGTAAGGGGATCAAGGATTCCAGGTAGAAGGCAGAAGATTGAGGTCGAGGTACATATAAGAAATTATTGAACGGAGGTTCCGACTCAATAAGCTGAATGGCCTCAATCTGCTCATTTCCTTAATGCTCCTGCGGTATTATGCTATCAGGCATTCTCTTCCTGAGACAGCAGGAGAGGCTGGGTGCGATACATATTTGATTGGAAAGGATCAGTGGGAATGTGGGATAGGTTTGGAGTCCGGAATGGATTATGTTCCTAATTATTCCGAATTATTCTGTTCTTATGTCTGAGAAGAGGTGGTGATTTGATGTTCAGTTAACACAGTTTTCAAATAACAGACCCACAATGAAATAAGGACGTCCCTTTCACTTTAGTGCTGTGCTACTGTGGTGTTCTCATCCACAGGGAGCAGTGAAGACTCAGTTATTGAAGAGATTCAAGGCTGAGCTCGACTGATCTTTACTGGACAGAAGGGTCAGTGTTTATTGGGAACAGACATGAAATGGATGGTCAGACGCGCTCGGATCAGCCACGTTCATTCTGAATGGAAAAGCCGAATGGGCAACGTCTTCCCCTATCCCATGTGTTGTTCCCTCAATCCACTCCTCGATGCTGTTACAGGATTGGGGAAAACTCCATTCAGTCAGACAGGATCGTTACAATGACACAGGTGGAGACCATTCCGCCCCTCTAAGGTATTACACAGGAGTATAGAATGAAGTAATTCAGCTCATTCAGTACACTACACAGTCCAGGAGGAGGCCATTCAACCCACCTGAGCCGCTACACAGGATAGGGAAGCTGTCGCTTACAGGAAACAGAAAGTAGAGCTAACTGTTTATTTTCAACCTGGAAAGCTGTAACTGATGGAATGCCTCAGAGATCCGATCTGGAGAAAGGGGAGGGAATGGCTTGGAGCTCAATTAGCTCGTACACCAAGGTGGTCATTCAATTTGTCGTCAAATGGAGGTAGTGAGTCTGCAATGTGATACAGGCAGGGAAGGTTAGTGAGCAAACCTTCTGCAGAAACAACATAAGGTAAGTTGTCTTTTTTGGCATGAAGGATGAAACAATGGCAAACAATTCAAATGGAGAGAGATTGCCGAACTCTGTGATACAGGAGGTTTCCATGTTCTTGCGACATGAATCATATGAAGTCAGATGCAGCAAACGATTTGGAAGGTAAGTGGAATGATGCTGATTTTGGCAAAAGGTATCAG
This sequence comes from Hemiscyllium ocellatum, assembly GCF_020745735.1. NCBI lineage: Eukaryota > Metazoa > Chordata > Chondrichthyes > Orectolobiformes > Hemiscylliidae > Hemiscyllium > Hemiscyllium ocellatum. The sequence continues at coordinate 78,224,879 of NC_083414.1, read as the reverse complement.
GTTTAATTACAGGAATGTTTTACTGCATCGTTACAGGGAATTGCTGAGACGCCACACGATGTCCTGTGTGCAGGATTGATCCCCTAACACGAAAATAAAAAGATATAATTATTTTCGAATATTTTCAAAGAAGTTTCCCTTTACTCATTCCTGGAATGCCGGCCTTTTGTTATGGGGGATTATCAGTTTTGATCTTAGCTGAGAAATAGTATTGAACCATCCATGTCTTTCTGGAAAGTGTATCAGCTGGATGCATATTATCTCCTGTCAGGGAGACTAAAGCTAGAGAATAAACTTTAAGAAAAATATGCATTGATATTAACACACATACTATAAAGACACCTACCGATATTTACATGTAAGCATGTCTTCAAATTATAAAGTGGGGACATTTTTTTGCGATTGGAAGAAATTGTGTACTACAAGAGCAATGACGCACCTACATATAATCCAGAATCAGGTTTTCCAGAGAATATTCCAGGAGATCGCACATGGTCCTGTTTGGTGTTCAGTGACAAAATTGCATGTTCCAACACAGAGAGGGAGAAAAATGTTCCCTGTCTGAGAAGCAGCAGCCGATTGATCCCTCTCTCTTACTTTGTTCCGCCCCATAGCAAACTGTGAGATCATAAAATCCTCACGTCATCTTTACCACTTGTAAAGGATTCCTAGTGAGGATTCATTTAAATCTCTCCACTGCCTGAAATGAATGGAATTCAGCCAAATCCCACCGTTCCACAAAGAAATCCCACTACCAGAGATGGTGTGATCAGAATAACTTCAAAGGCAGAATAACATTTTGGGGAACTCTATCATTTTACCATTTGTTATGAGTTCAACATTCTGTGTCTCACATTTTTTCTAGAAAATGGCGGAGTCTGAGACCTAAATCATTGGCCACCTCACTAAAATGACTGCATTTCAGATGGGTGTAACCAGTGGAGGAGTGGGACTCGGAAAGGACATAGTGACCCTCCAACATTTGTTGGAATACAAATGAGAAATTCTCAAAAGGCTGTTCAAGTGGAAATTCCCTTCCCCGGAGGATTGTGGTGCCTGGATGTTTGCATTTATTAAAATTTGTTTTTGGTATGTCGTAAAATGGTATACAGACAGAAACATGCTGCTTTGAGCAAAAGCACATGAAGCGGTGATAAAGTATTTAATAGCCCACTCCTGCTGCTCAGTCCTGTGTTACTATGTTCTAGTCAACCCCTCACATCTCCTGCAAGGAACAGATGGAGGCCACTTGCCCAAAATACCTGGTCAACAGTAATACAGGATCTCATTCAGTCCCTCAAGACTGTCACACATTGTTTGGTGTCAGTTGGAAAATATTATTTGTTTCGACAGACGCCTCTGGTCTCTTTACAGATTATTTCCTCTCTGCAACTTGTGCTTCATTTGTTGGTGATATTATAGACCCAGATTCACCGTGAATACAGTCCCCATAACTTAACCAGAGATGACTCACAAAATACGTTACCCCCTCATTTTGCAACGTTCAATAAAAGAACATTCAGGGAAATTACAGCCACTAACTTTGCAATCACTGAAATGAGGACAAAAGGAACAGGATCAGGTAATTCAGATGATCAAGCCATTTCCTGAACCTCTGTCTCTGTCTCTCTCTCTCTCCCCTTCCCCCCCTTTCTCTCTCTGTCTCAGTTGAAATAGGGAGTGAGAATGGTTGGGTCGAACGGTGTCAGAGGCTTCTTAAGCTATCGAGAATCATGTAATCTGAGTGAAAAAAAGCCATGGAACTTATCACTGTATCAGTGTCTGTTTAGAACAGCATAAGTGATTGTCCGTCCCCCTTAAGTTTCAATGCAATCTCTGATTATCTCACTGAGCTTCACTCACTGTTCATGGTGCCATCATCCCAGGGATTAGTCTGGCGAAACTTGAGAGAAATTATATCCACAGTACCCCAAATACTGCCTCAACAACACTCTCAGGGATTGTCAAAAAACATCTTTTCTCTCACTTAGACATCGCCATTTCTTTCCAGTGCCACAAAAAGCCATTCCTTCTCTATGCACTACGACTGACATGGAATTTATAATTCCCTTACATCTGTACGTCGCATCAATAAAGTCAGCACTAGAGATACCTATGTAGGTGTGCATCACTCTCAGGGAGAATTTCAATGAGATTGAATGCACCTAAAATAGGGGATGATCACGTATCTGAATGGAAATGAGATGCAGCAATACAGAAACCGGGCAGAGAAACGGAGCTACCTTTACCTTTATTCTTCTCTCACAGGATGTATGAAGCTCTGGCCAGTGCAGCATGTTATGCAGATCTTGAACTGAGTGGCTGGTTCAGTTGTTCCACAGTACCATAAAGAGTAAAACACATTGCTGTGGGTTTGTAGTGTTACAACACATGATAAATCTTCATGCTTAATTAAAACCAACAACGGAGAAAAGATTTATCCCATGCTGTAATCGGTGATAATTCTAGAGACCAAATCTATTTAAAGTAAAAATTAATATCTTTATTGCTTAAAGTATAACAGAGAATAATAAATGAACAACTATTTACAATTTCTTCCGCTAACCTCTCTTTGACCTTCCCCCTCCACAATCCTAGGCCGATAAGACTCCTAATCAAGATTTACAAAACAAAATTTCTTATCTCAAAACGAGGAAGCTTTCAATTCTTCTCCATATTCCTGTCTTCTTTTCTTCTTGGGGACTCTACTTCGCTAGTTACTAATCAATAAGGGTACCCAAAGGAGAGCTATTTTTCAGGCAGTCTTTGCATGATGGTAGCTTGGCAGTTCTCCTCTAAACTGTTCAATTTTCCATGGTCTTGTACCGCCAAACTATTGGATTGTATCATTGGCTGTTACGATTGCCAATATAACAAATTAATACTTGATTGAAGGTTGGTATTTTGAGGTATATTTTAAAATGCTTTGCTGAATTTGTTTCAACACAATGAGCTAATCGGGTTGTTCGACCAAATGATACATTATATCTATTTTCAGAACTCTTGGTGCTGTCAGGTAGTTATTGTTGTTTTTTTTTCTCTCAAAGGTACAGTACACCTACGTGTTCATCACAGAAGTCACCCGGAAACCTGACGAGGTAAGCATGACACATTGACTTCCCAAAAGGACTTGAGGCAATCAGATTGTTTTTCATAACAAATGATAATGGTTGCTTTTAAACTCCCCAATTTACTTCATGATATATCAACAGGCCATTATTCTGTGGCTCCAGATTATGAGTCAACGGCTTGACCATCATAAACTGTCTTCCCTTACGTTCATAGAACAAGTTAAACATTCTCAAGATCAATTATTTAATGACGGACATGTGATTACAAGTAACGTGAAACTGTTGTATCCGGATTGAACAAATGCACAAATGGTTTATTCAGAAGTTGCACTAAGACTGAGGACGAGACTGGGATATCATGATGGTGGTATTCGACAGGATTGGTGAGTGGAGAGGACATAGAGATGTAAATCTGTGAAGGACAAAATGGATTATGGAGTTTGAGAAGAGTCGGGTTCCTTCTCGCATATCAGTGAGTAATTTATAAATCGTCGTTTCATAGTTATAATATATGTAATATTTGGAACTGAAGATATTGACTTGCACTTTCCAAAATGTACATATCATGAGCAGAAATTCCGTTCAACCTGGTTTAGTCGACAAATATAATGACTTACCAGGAACACCAACTCTTGTTGTGGTTCTGCTCGGCGAGCTGGAAGTTTTTGCTGCAAACGTTTCGTTCCCTGGCTAGGGAACATCATCAGTGCTGTTGTGGTTTGTATATGGTGTCCAGGTCAATGTGTCTGTTGATGGAGTTTGGGGATGAATGCCATGCTTCTAGGAATTCTCTGGCTGTTCTCTGTCTGGCTTGTCCTATGATATACAAACCACTACAGCTGAAACTGACACCCGGAAACGGCAAGAACATCCATCAACAGACACATCGACCTGGACCCCACATACAAATCACTGCAGCTGAAACTGACACCCGGAAGCGGCAAGAACAAACCAATATAAATACCGGAAGAAACATCAAAGCAGCGCTTCACACGAGGCTCCAACAGCACTGATGATGTTCCCTAGCCAGGGAACGAAACGTTTGCAGCAAAAACCTCCAGCTCGGCGAGCAGAACCACAACAACGGATACCCGAGCTACAAATCTTCAATCAGATTTTAAACACCAACTATGGCCAAGATGGTATAGTAACCACCTTGAATAATCCAAAGGATATCCTAGATCCGTGATGCTGAGGATATCCAAGGCTGAGAAAGCCATTAAGACCCGAGGATAAACTCCTGTCAATTGTTTGAACATTCCAGTGTAATGTTCTCAGATTCGGATCCATTGTTGGAGCGTTCCAATCCACGGTCTTCAGATTATGAATCATTATTGTAACATTCCTGTCTAATGTTCTCAGATTCTGATGTCTCCTCCCCCCCTCTCTCGAGCTTCAGATCCCCGTTAGTGCTGTATGTGATGCTCCTACTCACACTATGGGATAGCACATTGAACAGAGTTCATTTATCTTTTAACGATAGTTAATAAGGATCCACGGAGATTGACATTAATCACAGTCACTGAACAAATAGCTCAATTGAACCTCTTTGAGTTCAATATTGACTTTATTAAAATTTAAAAGAATGATTAAAATTTACTCATTCAGCTTGGGATATGTGAGGGTGGCTGAGCGAAGGAATATTGGAGATGGTAGATTGATTGCGTGTAATCATTCAATCTTCCTTGGATATGGGAGAAATGTCAAAGGATTGTCAGAACATAAACAAGTTTCTCCGTTTATAAATGGAAACATACAGTCTGTAACTACTGATCAGTGATTATAATGTCAGTAAAATTTCGAGAGAACTTTTCTCGTCCATAAACTGACAGGCAAATGTGCCTTTGACAACATGAGTTATAACGGACAAATGGCATGGATATGTAAACAGAGAATATGACGTGAAACACAATTCAGATGGTGAGTCGAGGATCAGCGAGGGCACGTGAGTGTCATGTTGTTAATGCTGTCGATGTCAATCAACTGTGATTAACTACCATGCACTGCTTTTCCGTTTCAGTGTGATTATATTATTGGGGACATGGCTGCAGAGACTGGAGGGAGGGAACATGATATTTCCCAGTCATCAATATTGGGATGTTACTCTTTAAAAATCATAAGAAGATCAAATTCCAGGATACATTTGGAATGAGCCCATTGAGCCTGCTCCGCCATTCAATGATGGCTGTTAAGCTTCTCAACACCATTCTTCAGCTTTCTATCTGTAACCCTTCATCCCCTTTACAATAAAGAACCTACCTGTCTTACTCTTAAATATACTCAATTACCTGGCCTCGACAGCCGTCTGTAGCAGTGCATTGCATAGATTCACCACTCTCTGGCTGAAGAGGTTCGTCTTTAGCTGTGTTTGAAGAAGTCTTCTCTTTACTCTGTCCCCTCGGTCCTAGTCTCCTCTCCATTGGAAATATCTTCCCAAGATCCACCCTGTTCAAGTCATTCAATATTCTGTAAGTTTCAATTAGACCTCCTAACATTCTTCTGAACTCTATCAAATATAGACTCAGAGCCCTCAGATGTTCTTCATTTGTTAAGCTTTTCATTCCTGGGACCACTTTCGTGAATTTTATCAGAAAATGCTCCAGGGCCAGTACATCCTTCCTGAGATATGGGACCAAAAACTGTGCACAACAATCCAACTGTAGCCTGACCAAAATCTTATAGAGTGTCAGAAGTACATCCCTGCATTTATATTCAAGCCCTCTTGAAATAAATGGAATCATTTTATTTGCCTTCCCAACTGCTGACAACCTGCAGGTTTACATTTCAAGATCCTTGGACTAGCAACCACCACACCCCAACATCCCCCCCAATCCCCCCCCGCCTTCTGAACTAGCTCGCTATTTCGAAAATAGTCCATGCTTTTATTTTTCCTGGCAAACTGCATGACCTCACACTTGCCCACATTATACTCCACCTGCCACTTCTTTGCTCACTCCCCTGACCTATGCAATTCCTTCAGCAGGAGAAAGTGCGGACCACAGATGCTGGAGATCTGAGTCAAAAAGTGTGTTGCTAGAAAAGCACAGCAAGTCAGGCGGACTCTGAGGAGCAGGATATTCGACGTTTAAGTCATAAAGCTTTTATCAGGAATGAAGTGGGTGGCGGAAGGAGGTTGAGAGATGAATGGGAGGGGTTGGGGCGAAGGTAGCTTGGAAAATAATGGCTAAATGGAGGTGAGTGGTGCGAGTGGAAGGTGGAGTGGATAGATGGGAAGGAAGTCGGGGCGGCACGGTGGCACAGTGGTTAGCACTGCTGCCTCACAGCACCAGAGACCCGGGTTCAATTCCCGCCTCAGGCGACTGACTGTGTGGAGTTTGCACGTTCTCCCCGTGCCTGCGTGGGTTTCCTCCGGGTGGTCCGGTTTCCTCCCACATTCCAAAGATGTGCAGGTCAGGTAAATTGGCCATGCTAAATTGTCCATAGTGTTAGGTAGGGGGTAAATGTAAGGGTGTGGGTGGGTTACGCTTCGGCGGGTCGGTGTGGACTTGTTGGGCCGAAGGGCCTGTTTCCACACTGTAAGTAATCTAAAGATAGACAGGTAGGACAGTTCAACAGGCGGTGTTAAGTTGGAGAGGAGACCAGGAGTAATGGACAGAGGAGATGAGGTGTTTGGATGCACAGGATCTTCTCTGCCTGATGTGGGAGGATCCTTTTGGGTCTTGGATTGAGGTGAGGAGGAAGTTGTTGGCACAGGTTTCATGACTCTTGCACTGGCAACGGAAGATGCCAGGAGTGGAAGGTGGCTTGTTGAGATGTGGAAGGTAGGGCCCGTGAACCTAACGAGGGAGTGGTGAAGGGAATTGTCTCTGTAGAATTCTGATAGGGGTGGGGAGGTTAGTATATCTCTGGTGGTGTCGTCTGACTGTTGATGGAAGAAATGCCGGAGGATGATGTGTTGTAACCCAAGGTTGGTGGTCTGGAAGGCGAACATCAGAGGGGTGCTAGAGGGTGCTATTGCACCCTCCTGCAGCTGAATCACCTATTCGATGCTGCATATCCTTATATTCCATCTTTGTACTGTTTGAAAACCTAGTCAGAATGCACTCAATTCCTTCATGTAGACCATTAATGCACAAAGCGAATTTTGTGGCCCCAACACTGAGTCTTGAAGAATACCACTTGTCAACGAATGCTTTATCCCCACTCTCTGCTTTCTGTCTGACAGCCATGCATCTATCCAAGCTCGCATCTTGCCTGTAACACCAAGGGCCCTAATCTTTCTCAACAACCTCCTGCGTGGCACCTTATCAAAGGATTTTAAAGAAACAGGTGGATAACATCTCCTGGTTCTCTTTGGTCAAATCTTCTCGTTACTCCCTCAAAGTATTCCAGCTGGATATGAGCTCCCATTGATGAAACAATGCTGACTATGCACTATTTTGCTATATACTTCCAAATATTCAGAAATCCCCTCCTTCACGATGGATTCCAGTATGTTAACCACAAACAAGGTTAGGCTAATCAGTCTGTGATTTTCCATCTTCTGCCTCACTCCCTTATTAAATGGAGTGTCACTTTAGCGATTTTCCAGCCATTCCTGATATTAGTCATTCCTGAAAGATTACCACTTTCACTTGCACTACCTCTTCCGCTGTCTCCCTTACAATGCTGGGGTGTAGTCCATATGGTTCACGTGATTTATCCAAATTCAGGCCATTCAGTTTTCTAGCATGTTCTTCTTAGTGATTGCCACCCTATTCAGCTCTGCCCTCTTACTCTCTTCAATGTTTGGGAAATTACTCGTGTCTTCCACCATGAACATTGAATGCTTAGTTTCTCATTCGTTTCTTTGTTTTCCACTACTATCTCTCCAGCATCATTTTCCAATGGTCCATATTCACTTGTCCCTCTCTTTTGCACTTTATATATCTAAAGATCCTCTTACAGTCTCCTTTGTATTACTGGTTAGCTTACCTCCATATCTAATCTTCTCTGTCCTTTTTTCCCGTCTGTTAGTCTTTGTAAGTTTCCATTTCTCTACTTTCCCACTGCCCCTCACCACATTATATGCTTGCTCTTTTGCTTGCATGCAATCCCTGACTTCCGTCGTCAGCCCTGGCTGCCTCGCCCTCCCTGTACCATTTCTCTATTCCTCGGCAAGAATCCCTGCTGGGACTCCTAAATTAATCTTGGTATCTGCTGCCATTGCTGTTCCCCTGCCTTTCATGCTTGACCCCTCTCCCAGTCAATTCTACCCAGCTGCTCCCTTATGCCTCTGTAGTTGCCTTAATTCAGCTGAAAGACTGTTACCTCTGATTCTATGTTCTCTCTCTCTCAAATTGCAGAATAAATTCAATCATGTTCTGATCATTGCTTCCGAAGTTTACCTTCCCCCTAATCTCCATTACGAATCCTGCGTCATTAAATCTGTTCCCGAGTGGGCTCCACCAGAAGTTGCTCCAAAAGCCATCTCATAAACATTCCTAAAATTCCTTTTCTTGTGAACCACTACAAATTTAATGTTACCAGTGCCCCTGCATACTGAAATCACCCATGAGTACTGTACTTTGCCGTTCCTTCACATCTTTTCTATCTGTGGTCTACCTTGTGCCCCAGGTCCTGACTACTCTTTGGAGCCCTATACAAGACTTCAAATGTGGTTGTCTTACCTTTGTAGTTCCTCAATTCTACCCACGCTGATTCTACACCATCTGACCTTACTTCCTTTCTTACAATTGATTTAATCTCATTTCTTACTAATAATGCAAATCCACTCCCTATGCCCACCGGCATATCTTTTCGATAGGATAAATATCCTTAAATATTCAGATGCCCATCTCTTCCTACCTGCTGATTTAATTCTGTGCCACAAGCTCATATACCTTATTCATCATACAGCATGCATTCAATTGTAACCTCTTCAGTCCTGCACTAACCGTCCGTCTTCTCATTGTCATTACTTCTTGCAGTGTGCTTGAAGTTTGATATGTTAAACAGCTCCAGATGCTTTATCCTATTTGTGTATGTGCTGAAGATTTTAATAGCCTCAACTGAGTTCTGTACTCTTATCTCGTCTTTTAATTCGGCTTTTCTAATTAAACCCTATAACTGCAAACCCCCTTCACCCCCCCACCACACACACACACACACACACACACACACACACCTAATCGGTTTAAAGCTCTGTCTACAGCCTTGGTTAGGATTCACTCGGATTATGGTCCCAGGACGGTTCAGATGACGACTGTCCATCGGAGCAAGTCCTTTCTTCCTCAGTAATAAAATGTGTTTATTCAACACAAATACAAGGATAAAAAAGCTTTTCTGTATCTACCAAAATATGAAAACTACAAAAAGACAATATTGTTAAAATACACTTGCTACGTGGAACTATATAAATTGTAATGTGAATTGCAAAATCATGGAGGTGGTGTGCAAACTTTATCAATCGTTATTTTACTCACAGCTGAGATCCTGATTTCCCCTCTGCCAGTGATTCCCTTCACTGAGATTCTACCCTGCCTCTCACGCAGTGCCTAGAGGGGCTACAATCTCCTGTTGGCTCAGAATATTTAAATAAATTTACCTTCTCCCTGGAACCAGTCTATTGGTCTATTGGATTGTGTTTCGCTGTCAGCTACTCAGCTCTGGGATGTTATTGGTGATAAATTATCTGGGATGACAGCCAGTACCAGCATGGTGATCACAGGGTATGGCACCAGACAAAGGGCTTACAGTCTGTGAGAGTTTCTAAAAAACGTTTCCGTGTATTCTCCTCATGCTGTCTCCTGATCTAACTTCACATTCATCTGACACGCATTGCTCTCATTCACTCTGTCGCTCCCTTTCTTCACTTTATTTATCTCACTTCACTATCTTTCTCTCTGTTTATTTCTCTCCCTCTCAGTCTAGCTCCGATCATTCCCTCTATTTCCAAGTTGTCAGGTTGGAGAGCTCATGGACACATGGTGGGCTGAATGGCCTCCTTCTGTGTTGTATTAATTCTGAAGTTCTCTGACCCACAGTAACAAGTTTTGGTGCCAGGAGAGACAAGCTGGTCCAGTGTAGGACACAGTGGACAATTAACCATTATCTCTTCATATTTTTTGACATGCAGCAACATTGAAATATCAGTTCAAACAAACAGATTCCTCATATTAAAATCAGCACACTTCAGTCTGCCAGGCCACTGTGTTCAGTACCCTCTGTTTTGTTTTTTCGGTCTTAGCTGTACTGGGATTATTTTCCAACTCCCCCTCAGTCACTGTACCTTTGGACCTACTGCTGTGGTTGCACACACCCCTCCCGCCACATGCTAGTTTGAACCCTCGTAAAGACAATAGCTAACCTGTCTGCCAGGAGGTTGCTGCCAGTTCAACTCCATCCTGTCCACCTTGTTTATGTCCTACCAACCCGGGAATCCCAATGATCCACATCGCGGAGATTGTTATCAGTTCATGTGCATCCCATCCTTCTTGTGTGTATCCTATTGACCTGCGAATCCCAATAATCCACATATCGCAAATTTGCTGCCAGTTCAGGTTCATACCGTCCTTTTTGTGCATATCCTCCCCACTCGGGAATCCCAATGATCCACATATCGGAAGTGCTGCCTCCCCGACCGTGTATTTAACTGCACTACCTTACGATTCCTAACCTTACTCGCACGTGACATATTCTAATATGGACCAAAATATCCTTCCAGCACAACTCCAGCAAGGCCTTTTCTTTAAACTGATAATAAAAACTTAAGTGTGACGTCAGGAAAGTGAGACCACTGAATCAGTCCAATCACCACCGGATCTGATATTTATCCCCGCCACCAAACCTGTTTGACAAGGTATACATATGGGCCATCTATTTGCAAATGGACGAGGATAAATAGAAGGTTAGAAAATGTCAGAGCAGATGGATGTAATTCAGCCTGTTTACTCAGCTTTGCTATTCAGTTGGATTCTAGTTATTCTGTTCCTTTCAATGATAGGGTCTTTACCCAGCATCTCCAGCGGGTCAGAAAGTTCCCAGTGTCGTTGTGTGCACAGTCCTGCGAAGGGAGTATCGAGTGCCAGGCAATGGGGTATGGGGAGACCCAGGGGTGGCATAAGGAAATGCTGCATGTAGTGCCGATCTACTGAGAGAACTGAGAGAGATGGATTGGGCATCCAGGGACACTGCACTCAGACATGTGACCGGGCACGATTCCTTAACACCCAGAGGAAACCGCGAACCACGGCTGGTTTTACAAAAACCTGTCACATTTGCTGCATTTCTCAATCGAACAAAAGCAAAAATACTGTAGATGGTAGAAACCTGAAGCAAACACAGAGACGTACTGTGGAGAGAGAAAAGAATTAAGGCTCCCAATGCAGGCACGGGAAGAATGTACAAAGTCCACACAGACAGGGTCCAGAGATTGGAAATGAACCCGAGTCCCAAGCACTGTGAGGCAGCATTGCCTGTATCACCATGCTGCCCAATGCTGGATAATTGGGGATAGTGCAGTTAAAAGCATAGATACTGTTCTCCGTGATCGGTATTAAGAGTTCTGAAGGTTGTGTTGCTTACATGGTGCTCGGGTTTGGGATATATCATCTGGGTTGCAGAACCTGGAGCGGGAGGGGAATGATCCAGTGGTCAGGGTCCATGTAGGTACCAACAGCTGGACAAACAAATGACAATGAGAAGAGTGCCAGGTAATACAATACTGAATTGTCCATACAGTATAAGGAATGACGTAAATGAGCTTGTGACTCATCCATAAATTGGCAGGTCCGACATAGTGGGCATTACAGTGACATCGTTGAAAGAGGATCAGGATTGGGAGCAGAATATTCAAGGATATTCATCCTGTGGAAAAGATAGACAGGTAGGCAGAGAGACACAGTTGTCTGAGTATTAAGAATGGAATTGAATCAATAATCAATAATACGAAATTAAATAAGGTCAGATGGTGTAGAATCTGTTTCTGTAGAATTGGGGCATCAAAAATGTGAAATAATGCAGTTGGAGTCATATACAGGAAGCTGTGGTGTAAGATACACCAGGAGCTAGAAAGATCTGTAGGAAAGGCAACGCTACAGTGATCATGTGGGATTTTATTATACAGGTGGAGTGGGAATTCAGATTGATAGTGGTTGGCAGGAAAATGAATGTGTGGGAGGTGCATGAGATGGCTTTTTGGAGCAGATTGTGCAGGCAGACTAGGTGAGGGGAGCTTAAGGTGACAGTGAACATAATATGATTGAATTTACTCTGCACTTTCAGATGGAGAAGTTAGAATTAAAAGTAACGGTATTCCAGCTGAATAAAGACAATTACAGAGACTTGAGTTAGGAGCTGGGTAGAATTGACTGGGAGACGGGTCCAGCAGGAAAGACAGTGCAACAGCAATGGCAGGAGTTTTTTTTGGAGTAATTCAGGATACAGCAGGGATTTATCCTGAGGAAAAAGAAGCTTGTATTGGGAGGATGGGACAACCATAGCTAACTAGGGAAGTTAGGTATTGCAGAAAAGCAAAAGAGAACTGATATAATGTGTCAAAGTGCAGTGGGAAATCTGAGGATTGGAAAGCTTACAAAGACAAAACAGAGGGCAAACAAAATAAAATAAGGAGGGAGATTATTAAATATGGAGGTAAGCTAGCCAGTCATGGAAAAGAAGACTGTAACGGTTTCTTTCGATATATAAAGCATAAAAGAGCGGCAAAAGTGAACATTGGACTGCTGGAAAATGATACTGGAGATATAGCAGTAGGGAACGATAAAATGCCCAAGGAACTGAATAATTACTTTGCATCATCTTTCATGGTGGAAGGCACGAGTAATACCTTAAACATTCAAGAGATTGAGGAGCCAGAGCTGAGTATGATGGCCACCACCATGGAGAACATTCTAGTAAAGAATGTAATGGCCTGAAGGTGGGTAAATAACCTTTACCAGATGGACTACATCCCAGTATTATAAGGGAGATAGCTGAAGAGGGAATGGAGCCAATTGTGGTGATCTTTCAGGAACTACTACAGTAAGGAATGATCCCAGAGCACAGGAAACCCATTAACGTGACACCCTTTTTAACAAGAGAGTAAGGAAAAAGACAAAAAAAAACAACCACCATGAATAGTTTAACCTCTGCCGTGGGTAAGATCCAGGAATCCATTGTGAAGGATGAGATTTCTGAATACTTGAAAATGTTTGGTAAATTAGGGCAAATTCAGCATGATTTCATCAAGGGAAGTTAATGCCTGACAAATCTATTAGAAGTCTCTGAAGAGGAAATGAGCAGCTCGACCAAACACAGCCAATGGATGTTATCCACCTGGAATTCAAGAAGGGCTTTGACAAGGTGTCACACAGGAGATTACTGAGAATGATAAGGGCCCGTGCTGTTAGAGGCAAGGCAGTGGCATGGATAGAAGCTTGTCTGTTTGGCAGGAAGCAGAGAGTGGGGATAAAATAATATTTTTCAGGATGGCAGCCGGGGACAAGTGGTGATCCAGAATGCTCAGTGTTGGAATCATAAATTTTTATTGTTATACTAACAATCCAGATGAGGGAATTCAGGGCACACTGGCTAAGTTTGCAAATGATACAAAGATAGGCAGATGGACAGATCGTATTAAGGAAGCGGAGAGGATGAACAAGGATTTGGGCAGGTAAAGAGATAGTCAGATGCATTCCAACGTTGGAAAGTGTGAGGTCATGCACTTTGACACGAAGAATAGAGGCATGGTCTATTTTCTAAATTGTGAGAAAATTCAGAAATCTGAAGTGCAAAGGGACTTGGGAGTTCTAGTGCAGGGTTCTCTCAAGGTCAGTTTGCAGGTTGAGGCAGTGGTTAGGAGGGCAACTTCAATTATGATTGGGAGCATTGAATATAAGAACTGATCATAGAATAGTGAATCGTTGATATTTATTGCCATAGAAGGCTGTGGGGGCAGGTCATTGAGTATATTTGACATGGAGATAGATAGTGTTTGATTATCCAGGGTATAAAGGGTTATGGGGAGAAGGACAGAGAATGGGTTTGAGAAACCTATCGGCGATGATTGAAAGACGGAGCAGACCCGATGGGTTAACTGTCCTAATTTATGCTCCAATGTCTTATAAACTTCTGTTCTAAACCTTAAGGAAGTACCTTGCATCTCTGAGAAGATAGATTCATGTTCTTCATGAAGGTCAGAAGCTGTTGGGAATAGTTAACTGTTTTAGAATGAAGGTATTGTGGCTACTGTCGGGGTGGTGGATAAAATGACATTCAGTGCAGGATCACACACCAACTGCACTGTACTAATGTGAAGAGAGTTTATTCAAAACTTGGACCTCTCCGTCTCTCTCAATGGGGAGTAGGGGTTGGGGTGGATGGGGGTAACATCCGCCCAGGCACTTAAACTATCCCGAATCATGCATCCTGAGTGAAATAGCAGTCATGGAATTGATCTCCTTCTCATTGTCTGTTTAGAATATAAGGAGTGATTGTCCATCCCTCTCAGGGTTCAATGCAATCACCTCTTATTCTCTCACAGCGCTGGAGAACAACCTTCACTCACTCCTCATGGTGTCATCATCCCAGGGATTAATCTGGTGGAACTCCTCTTCACTCTCTGTGTGGTAAGGAGATCACTCCTTATAATGGAAAGAAAATCTGTCCACAATACCCCAAATACTGTCTCAACAACACTCTCATGTTTGATCACAATAATTCTTTTCCATCACTTAGCTGGCTCCATTTCTTTCGTGTGAGACAGGAAACCATTCATTTCCAATGCACTGCCACTGATGTAGAATTTAAAAATAGCTTCACATCTGTAGGTCAGCATGAATAAAGCCAGCACCAGAGGTGCCCATGGAGATGGACATCACTGTTGGCAGAGACCCAAACACAAAGAATACATCTAAAACAGTGAATGTCTACCGGACTGAATAGAAATGAGCCGTTGGAATATGGGATGCAGGCAGAGGAAGGGAGCTACCTTTCCTTTTGTTCTGCCGTCACGGGATGTGTGCGACCATGGTCAGGCCAGTATGTTATGCCGAGCTTGAATTGAGTGGTTGTTTCAGCTGTTCCACAGGACAATAAATAGTAAAACAAATTGCCGTGGGTTTGCAGTTAAACAGAGACTTGACCAGAGAAATATGACCCACTGCCTTCTCTAATGGGCATAAGGCAAGCCGGTATCAACAGATTATTATTCTGTGGTTCTAGAATACGAGCCAATGACGTGACCCACCATATACTGTCTGCCCATCTTTCAGATTTTGTGCAGAGAACAAGTTACACATCTCAAGTGCAATTATTTTCCAAAGGACACGTGGTTAGAATGGGACTTGAAACAGATGTGTCTGGAATTAACAAAGGCAAAAACGATGGTTTATTCAGGAATTGAACTGAGGCTGAGGAGAAGACTGGGATGTCTTAATGGTGGTATTGGAAAGGATTGGTATGTTGGGAGGAGATGGAGATGTACACTTTGCAGGAGAAAATGAATCAAAGAGGTTGAGAACAGTGTGTTTTACCCTCGTGTATTGGTGAGTAATTTGTAAATAATAGTTTGCTAGTTATAATTTCTAAGGAATGAAACCTTTGATTGGAGCTGAAAATGTTGGCTTGCACCTTTCCAAAATCTGCATAAAATGAGAATCGATTCAGTTCAGACCATTTCACTAAACAGACAGACTGACTTACCAGGAACACCAACTGTAGCAAGGATAGGAGAGTAACCAGCTTGAATAACCATCAGTACATCTTCAATCCTCGATACTAATGATATCCAAGGCTGGGAAAGCCAGTACAGACCATTGGATAAACTCCTATCCATTGCTGGGACATTCCAGTCTAATGTTCCCAGATTCCCATCTCTCCTGTCCTTCTCTCTGAAGCTGCTAATCCCTGTTACTGCTGTTGGCCATGCTTCCGCTCCTACTATGGGATACAACACTGAAAGCATGCCCTTATTGATAGAAGAGAGGAACTCTCTAAGGACGCATGCGATCCACGGAGACCGACATCATTACAATCGCTGAACAAATATCTCCAGTTAACCTCTTCGAATTCAATGTTATTTTATTAACATTCAAAATAACGTTGAATATTTATGCATGCTGGGTGTGATATGGGTATGACTGAAGGAAAGAATGTTGAAGATGGCAGATTGTTTGTGTGTAATCATTCAGACAGCCTTGGATATGGAGGTAATGCCAGAAATTTAACGAAACATAAACATGCTTCTCTGTTCATATGTACAGAAATAAATCCCATAACTACTGATCAGTCATTGCAAAATCAGTAAAACATTGAGAAAACATCTATCATCCATGATCTGAGAGCAAAATGTGCCAAAAGAAACGTGGGTTACAACAAACAAACAGCATGGATACGTTGACAGCGAATTGAACTGACAAACACAGTTCAGATTGTTGTTCCAGGATCAGAGAGTGTAGCTTGGGTCATGCTGCTCATGTTATCGATGTTAATGAAAAGTCATGAAGTGTCACTTCATGGACTTCGATTACATTGTGATTATAATATTGGTGAAAAGACAGAAGATGGAGAGGACTGGGGGACATGGCTGAATAGACTGGGTAGAGGGACAGTGATGCTCCCCAGTTACCAGAATTGCAATGTTACTGTCTATAACTCATATGAAGAACAGATTCAAGAATACATCTACAATGAGGAATTAGCAGAGATAATATTAATGAAATGCGTTTATGCAATATAAAATATAGGAACAAAATGATTTTGTGCACCCACCAATATATGCAAAGTACAAAGAGATGAGGTTGTTAAAATACACACCTGATATTGAGCTATACAAATTGAAATGTGAATATGTGAATTACATCACTAGGAAAGTGGTGTGCAAACTTTATCAATCATTATTTGACCCACAGCTAAGATCGTGATTTCGCTTCTGTCAGTTAGTCCCCTTACTGAGATTCTTTGGCCTAGTCTCTCATGCAGTATCGGTGTGTGTGGGTGTGGAGAGGGGGTAGGGGTGGAGGCAGGGTGGTGGTTATCATTTCCTGCTGCTCTTGGCACAGACTAATTAAAAGCTCTTCTTTCTCCATGGAACCAACCTATTGGCCTAATGGGTTCTGTTTAGCTGTCAGTAACCCAGCTCTGTGATATTGTTGGAAATAAATAATCTGGGTTGACAGCCAGTATCAGCATAGTGCTCACAGTGTATGGCGCCCAGACAAAGCGCTTGCCGACCAGAGGAATTTCTAAATAAAGCTTCTAACTTCTGTCTGTCCATATTTATCAACCGTAATGCAGTCTTCTGATCTATCTAACTTCACCCTCATCTCACACCTCTTCCTCTCACACTCAGTCAGTCACTCCCCTTTCTCTCCGCTCTCAGTTTATCTCCCTTCACTTGCTTTCTCTCTCTGTTTACTTCTCTCTCACAAAATGTCTCTTCACACACTCTCTATAACTCCAATTGTGCAGTTCGAGAGCTTGTGACTCCACAATGGGCTGAATGGCCTCCATCCATGCCATAATAATTGAGGTTTTGTGACCCACAATAAATGCTTCCTGGACAGACATGCTGGTCCGATGACAGAGACAGTGCACAATCACTCATTATCTTTTCCTGCTCTTCTCTCAATACAGCTGCCTTGAAATGTCTGTTCAAACAAAACAGACTGAATGAAATTCGAGTAGACGAGAAGGCGTTCATGACTCTATATTTCAATCAGGATTTAATGAAGGATGAGATTCCAGAATAACATAAGAAATGAATGAAAAGCAGGGTAACACACGAAATGGCAGCGGAGTACAACATGTGGTTCCAATATGTCTCATGGTATTACCAATAGATTATCAATCCAGAAAAATCAGCTCCTGTTCTGTGGATCCAGGTTGAATCCCGCCACTGCAGATGGTGGAAATTCAATCCAATAATGTAAAAATATCCCTGGAATTAAGAATCTACTGCTGAGAATGAAATCATTGACGATTGTCAGAAAAATCCACCTGGTTCCCTAATATCCTGCAATGAAGGAATCTTCCAACCGCACCTGTTCTGGCTGACATGCACCTCCAGACCCAAAGCAATGTCATTGACTCCCAATCGCCCCCTGAAATGTTGTAACGAGTCATTCAGTTGTACCAATCCCTACAAAGTTTCAAACAAATGAAACCGATTGGATCACCTGGCATGGAAATGGGCACCGGAAAATTCAACATTAGAAACATCTCTGTAGAACCTGCAGTCTTCCTTACTAACACCTGAGGTCTGGTGCCAACTTTGGAACAACTGCCTTGCAGACTAGTCAAGAAACAGCCCGATATAGGCTTACTCACGGAATCATACATTACAGAAATAACAGAAATTAAACATGGACAAAAGTGTCTCTTACTGATTACCATGTAACGTCGTTCCTCAGCTGAATCAGTCCTCCTCCATGTTAAACAACACTTGGAGAAAGCATTGACTGTGGCAAGGGCACAAAATAAATTCTGGCCGGGGGATTTCAAAGTCGACTGTCAAGAGTATTTTTTTTAAAGATTAGATTACTTACAGTGTGGAAACTGGCCCTTCGGCCCAACAAGTCCACACCGACCTGCCGAAGCGCAACCCACCCATACCCCTACATTTACCCCTTACCTAACATTACGGGCAATTTAGCATGGCACATTTTTGGACTGTGGGAGGAAACCCATGGAGACACGGGGAGAACGTGCAAACTCCACACAGTCAGTCGCCTGAGTCGGGAATTGAACCCGGTTCTCAGGCGCTGTGGGACAGCAGTGCTAACCACTGTGCCGCCTACTGTTTTGGCAACAGTACGACTGATCATGCTGGTCGGCTCCTCAGGACATAGCTACTAGATTGGGTCAGCAGAAGGTGGTGAGGGAATGAACGAGAGGGTAAAAAAGCATACCTGACCTCGTCCTTACTCATCTACCAAGTGCAGATGTATATGTCCATGACAGTATCGGTAAAAGTGACCACCATACCGTCCTTGTGAAGACGAAGTCTATTGTCTCCATAAGCTCTATTGTGTTGTGTGGCACTATCACCATGCTAAATGGCACAACTTTTAGCAGATCTAGCAACTCAAGACTGTCCGTCCATAAGACACTGTGGATCATCAATAGCAGCTGAACTGTACTCCAGCATAATCTGTAACATCACGGCCCAGCATTCCCCCACTCAACCATTACCATCAATCCAGAGGATTAATCCTGGTTCAATGGAGAATGCAGGAGGGCATTCCAGGAGCAGAACCAGGAATATATAAAGATAAAAATGTTCATCTGCTGAAGCTTCCAAGCAGAAATACCTGCGTGCCAGATAGCATGAACAGAAAGGGACAGACAGAGCTTAGCGATCACAGAACCAATGCATCAGAATTAAGCTCTGCAGTCCTGCTAATCTGATCATGAATGGTGACGGACGATTAAACAACTCACCAGAGCAGGAGTCTCCACAAATATCCCCAACCTCAATGATGGAAGAACCCAGCACATCAGTGCAAAATATAAGGCTGAAGCTTTCATTGCAATCTTCACTCAGAAGTTTTGAGTGGGTGATCCATTTCGGCATCCTCCGGTGGTCCCCATCATTTCAGATAGCAGTCTTCAGCAAATTCGATTAACTGATATCAAGAAACGGTTGAAGGCACTGGATACTGCAACGGCTATAGGCCCTGATAACATGCCAGCAATAGTCCTGAAGACTTGTGCTCCAGAACATCACGGTCCCCTAGCCAAGCTGTTCCAGTATGTTTACAAACCGACAATGGGGAAAAATGGCTCAAGTGTGTTCTCTACATAAAACGCAGGACAAATTCTACCCATCCAAATACCGCCTTATCAGTCTACTCTCCATCATCAGTAAAATGATGGAAGGTGTCATCAACAGTGCTATCAAGCAGCATCTGCTCAAAACTACCCTGCTCAGTGACGCCCAGTTGGGGTTTTGCCAGGATCACTCTGCTCCTGAACTCGTCACAGACTTGGTTCAAACATAGAAAAATGAACTGAATTCCAGCCCTTGACATTAAGGCTGCATTCTGCCAAATGTGACATCATGGACCCCAAGCAAAATTGGTACCGCGGGCCAACACTCTGTTATAGGTGTCATACCTGACAGATAGGAAGATGGTCATTGTTGTTTGAGGTCAGTCATCTCAGCTCCAGAAAATCTCCGCAGTAGTCCCTTAGGATAATGTCCTAGTTCCAAACATCTTCAGCTGCATCAACAATGACCTTCCTTCCATCATAAGGTGAGAAGTGGGGATATTCGATGATGACTGCACAATGTTCAGTACCATTCGCAAATGCTTAGATACGGAAGCAGGCCATGCCCTAAGCAAAAATATCTGGGCAAGTAACATTCGCGCCACATAATGTCATCATTGAGAAACAATATAACCACTTTGTATTCAGCAGCATTATCATCACTAATCTCCCTCACTATCAATATTCTGGGGGGTTTCATTGACCAGAAACTCAACTGGACTCGCCACATGAATATAACAGCAGATCAGAGGCTAGGAATACTGCACGAGAAACTCACCTCCTGACTACCCATAGCCTGTCCTTTACCTACAAGGCACAAGTCAGGAATGAGATGGAATATCTTCACTTGTCTGATTGAGTGCAGCCCCAACAACACTAAAGAAGCTTGACACAATCCAGGACAAAACAGCACAGTTGATTTGCACCACATCCACAAGCATTCACTCCCTTCACCATGGTCAATCAGGAGCAGCAGTGTGCACTATCTACAAGACACAATAGAGAAATACCCAAAGATCCTCAGACAGCTCCTTCTAATGCATCAGAATTAAGCTCTGCAGTCTTGCTAATCTGATGGTAAATGGTGGCGGACGATTAAACAACTCCATTTGGAATGACAAGGGCAGGAGACTTTTGAGAACAGCACCATCTTCCAATTCCCCTCCAAACGAGTCAACATTCTGATTGGATATGTATTGCCGTTCCTTCACTATTGCTGCGTGAAAACCCTGGAATTCCCTCTTTAGTCACTAGTGGGTCACCGAACAGCAGGTAGGTTGCAGCAGTTCGAGAAGGCAGCTCAGCACCACCTTCTCAAGGGCAACTGGGGACGGGCAAGAAATGCTGAGCACATCCAGCAGTGCCCACATTCAAAAAAATCATTTTTAAAAATAGTTCCAAGTTGAGCATCTCGATGGGACAGGTTATCTGATTTGAACACGAACAGGAAAGCGGTGTTTCTAATATTGAACATTTTGGACTTTTCTGTTATTAAAGGGTGTTCAGTATTCGATGACATATTGTTGATGAATGCTGTGATAAGTTGTACCTGTTTTGTTTAAATCAACAATACTGGCGTATTGTTGGATCAATCCTTCGAAAATACCAGACAGAAAATGGCAATCATCATAGAGAGAATTTACTCCCGCCAGATGAGACTCACTGATAGCAGCTCATATTCAAAATATTAATGGAATACTGGCTGACACTGAATACTCCCACCGTCCATATTACAGGGGTTACCATTGACCAGAACGTGAAGTCAAATCAATATACAAATACAAGGGTTACAAGAGCAGGTCAGAGACTTACAAGTCTATAATGAATAATAGACCCGGTGTCCTAACGGCATGAGATATAGCAATAGACTTAGGCCATTCAGCCCATTCCTTCATTCTGATACTCTGCCTTTTTGTCATTGTCTCTATGAAAAGTGGAAATACCTTCTACATACTGACTCTATCAATTTTATCAGTAATCCATTAGTTTCAATCAGACCCCCCACCCCCACAATTCTTCTAAATTCCATCGAATGCACACACTGCCGCTCATATGACAAGCCATCACCCCCAGGATGAATCACCTCTAACAACAGCAGATCTTTCTCCAGAGATAGTGTCTAAAAAAGCTCACAATTGGCCAAATGCCGTCTGTCCATAGCCCATTACATTCTCAGCAGTATGTCTCCCGTCTTGCATTCTTGCTCTCTTGAAACGAATGCGAACATTGCTTTTGCTTTCCTAACCTCCAACTGAACATGCACGTTAACCATAAGAGAGGACGAGTGCTTCAAAATTATTTTGTGCTTCAGATTTATGGATCCTATTAGAACATTGCGTCTCCTCTATTCCGCCTACCAAAGTCCATATTTTCACACGTTCCCATATTGTGTTCCATCAGCCACGTGTTTTCCCACAGTCCTAAACTGTTCAAGGCTTTCTGCAGCTTCCCCACTGCCTCAATATCGTCTGCAAATTTAGCAAAACTGCTCTCAAGTCCTTTGTTCAGTTTGTTCATATATAATACATTTCCTGGCTCCCTAAGACCATCCACCATCTACAAGGCACAACAGTCAAGGTGCTTGACTTCATTCAGGTTGAAGCACTGCCTTGACTTGAATTACACCTGGAGAGTCTTCACTCCCTGCACTACTGACTCTCAGTAGAAGCACACCCTACCCCCTTTTGTTGTGAGTTTACTTCATTGTGGCGCACAATCCCAGTCTATTGATGTCACTCCGTCTCAACACTAACTGAGTGGTGCTCACACCAACCATGTCACTGTGCATTGATCACGATGGAGGGAGGTCGGCGAGGGGATGTCTATGATGAATAACTGTGTGACTACCAGGCTGAAACCTGCCCTGACAGCCTCGGATGTACCTGTGTCCGCTGTCACCACTGCAGGCATGATCAGTCTTCCTGGAGGTCAAATCAAGGAAAGTGAAGGACCTGGATAGTGTTCACGGCTGAGCACTCTGATCCTGTGAGGGCCAACTGGCAGAGGTATTCACATACAATTTCAGCCTTTCCCTCCCACACGCCAAAGTCCCAACCTGCTCCAAGAAGACCAACATCAACCTTCATGATTGTGCTTCCAATTAAACCTGTTGGACTATACCCTGGTGTTGTGTGATTTTTAACTTTGTACACCCCAGTCCAACCCCGGCATCTCCAAATCATAACATCTACCTTGTAAGTGAGAAAGCTCATGCTTTAATGACATAATGATTGCTGCCCAGTGGCTCTAACCTCACTAAATACGGAGTGATTTGAAAGGCTGGTTATGGCCCACATCACCTCCAATCTCCCAGCCTGACTTGATCCCCTATAATATGCTGACTGATGTAACGGGTCCACAACTGATGCTGTATCCCGAGCCCTGCACCCATTCCTAGGACATCCGGACAACAAAGACACCTACACCAGTCTCCTGCTCATTGAGTACAGCTCCACCTTAAACATCATTATCCCCTCCAGACTGATCTCAAAATTCCGTGACCTTAGTCGCAGCTCCACCCCCTGCAAGTGGATCTCCCGGTCTCTGACCCACAGACCACAATTAGTGAAGATAGGTATCTGCACCTCCGCCACAATAACACTCAACACTGGAGCTCCTGAAGGATGTGTCCTCAGCCCCCCAGTGTACTCCCTGTACACACATGGCTGTGTCCCTCAGCCCCCTACTGTACACCCGGTACACACATGGCTGTGTCCCTCAGCCCCCTACTGTACTCCCGGTACACACATGGCTGTGTCCCTCAGCCCCCTACTGTACTCCCTGTACACACATGGCTGTGTCCCTCAGCCCCCTACTGTACTCCCTGTACACACATGGCTGTGTCCTCAGTTCCCTACTGTACTCCTTGTACACACACAGCTGTGTCCCTCAGCCCGCTACTTACTCCCTTTACACACACAGCTGTGTCCTCAGTCCCTACTGTACTCCTGTACACACATGGCTGTGTCCTCAGTTCCCTACTGTACTCCTTGTACACACACAGCTGTGTCCCTCAGCCCGCTACTTACTCCCTTTACACACACAGCTGTGTCTCTCAGCCCCCTACTGTACTCCCTGTACACACACGGCTGCGTCCCTCAGCCTCCTACTGTACTCCCTGTACACACACAGCTGTGTCCTCAGTCCCCTACTGTACTCCCTGTACACACACAGCTGTGTCCCACAATCCCTACTGTAATCATTGTACACACGCGGCTGTGTCCCTCAGCCCCCTACTGTACTCCCTGTACACACAGGGCTGTGTCCTCAGCCCCCTACTGTACTCCCGGTACACACATGGCCGTGTCCTCAGCCCCCTACTGTACAACCTGTACACACCTGGCTGTGTCCTCAGCTCCCTACTGTACTCCCTCTACACACACGGCTGTGTCCTCAGCCCCCTACTGTACCCCGACCTCTGTGCCTTCAGCTCCCTACTATATTCCCTGTACACCCATGGCTGTGTCCTCACCCCCAACTTTACCCCCTGTACACCAAGAGATGTGCCCTCTGCCCCCAACTGTACTCCCTGTACACACATGGATGTTGTCCCTCAGTCCCCTATTGTACTCCCTGTACACACACGGCTGTGTCCTCAGCTCCCTCCTATTCATCCTGTAGACACACGGCTGTGTCCTCAACCCCCAACCGTTCTCCCTGCACACAAATGACTGCTTCCCTCAGCCTCCTAAAGTTCTCCCTGTACACACACGGCTGCATCATCAGCCCCCTACTGTACTCCCTGTACACACACGGCTGTGTCCCTCAGCCCCCTACTGTACTCCCTGTACACACACAGCTGTGTCCCTCAGTCCCCAACTGTACTCCCTGTATACACACGGCTGTGTCCCTCACCCCCCTACTGTACTCCCTGTACACACACGGTTGTGTCCTCAGTCCCCGACTGTACACCGTGTACACACACGGCTGTGTCCCACAGTCCCTACTGTACTCCCTGTACACACATGGCTGTGTCCTCAGCAACCTACTGTTCTCCCTGTACACACACGGCTGTGTCCTCATTTTCCTACTGTACTCCGGTACACACACGGCTGTGTCCTCAGTCCCTACTGTACTCCTGTACACACATGGCTGTGTCCTCAGTTCCCTACTGTACTCCTTGTACACACACAGCTGTGTCCCTCAGCCCGCTACTTACTCCCTTTACACACACAGCTGTGTCTCTCAGCCCCCTACTGTACTCCCTGTACACACACGGCTGCGTCCCTCAGCCTCCTACTGTACTCCCTGTACACACACAGCTGTGTCCTCAGTCCCCTACTGTACTCCCTGTACACACACAGCTGTGTCCCACAATCCCTACTGTAATCATTGTACACACGCGGCTGTGTCCCTCAGCCCCCTACTGTACTCCCTGTACACACAGGGCTGTGTCCTCAGCCCCCTACTGTACTCCCTGTACACCCATGGCTGTGTCCTCAGCCCCCTACTGTACTCCCTGTACACCCATGGCTGTGTCATCAGCCCCCTACTGTACTCCCTGTACACACACGGCTGCGTCCCTCAGCCCCCTACTGTACTCCCTGTACACACACAGCTGTGTCCTCAGTCCCCTACTGTACTCCGGTACACACATGGCTGTGTCCTCAGCCCCCTACTGTACTCCCTGTACACACACGGCTGTGTCCTCAGTCCCTAATGTACTCCCTGTATACCTATGGCTGCGTCATCAGCCCCCTACTGTACTCACTGTACACACACGGCTGTGTCCTCAGTCCCCAATTGTACTCAGTTACACACGTGGCTGTGTTGCCAAATTCTAAACAATGCCAACCATAAGTTTGCTGATGACACCACCAAAGCAGGAGGGATAACAAACAACGATGAGTCTGAACATAGAAAGGAGATAGTGATAACCTCCCTCTCAAATTCGGCAAAAGTAAAGAACTGATCATTGACTTTAGCACGAAAGAAAGGGATCAAGCCCCTATCTACATCAACAATCGAGAGAGTGCAGAGCGTCAAGTCCCTCGGAGTGATGATAATTGGCAAGCTACCCTGGACTTCTCACATAGGTGTGACAGTCAAGATGGTTCAAAAACGTCTCTCCTTCCTCACTTGGCTCAGGATATTTAGCATGCACTACTTCTACAGATGCACTGTTGTGAACATACTGTCCGGGTGCATAATCGCCTGGTACGGCAACACTCTGCCCAGGATCATCAGAAACCACAGAAGATTGTGTTCACAGCCCAGCCTACGACGGACTCGAATCTCGCAAGCATTGACTCTCTTTACATGGCTCATTGCCGTAGAAAGGCTGCCAATATCTATCCAAGATTACTGAGGGAAGGGAGAGAGGAAATAGCTGGGGCCATAATAAATATCTTTGTAACATGCTTGAACACAACTGAGGTCCTGGAGGACTGGAAAGTTTCTAATCCCCTTGTTTAAGAAGGGTAGCATGAATAATCCAGTTAATTATAGACCGGTGAACCTGACGTCTGGGGTAGGGAAGCTGCAAGAGAAGATACTGAGGGATAGGATCTATTCTTATTTGGATGAAAATGGTCTTATCAGTGAGAGGCAACATGGTTTAGTGCAGGGAAGGTCATGTTTTCCCAACTTAATAGAATTATTTGAGGAAGTGACAAAGTTGATTGATGAGGGAGGGGCTGTAGATGTCAAGTACATGGACTTCCGGAAGTTTTTTTTAAAGATTTCCCATGGTCGGGTAATGGAGAAAGTGAAGTCACATGGTGTCAAGGGTGTGCTAGCTACATGGATAAAGAACTGACTTGGCAACAGGGGACAGAGCGTAGTAGGGGAAGCGAGTTTCTCAAAATGGAGAACTGTGACCAGTGGTGCTCCATTAAACATGTTTCCAGAAAGATACCTGAATGGACAGGAATCATAGGGATGCAGACCTTTAGAAAATAGGAGACAGATTGAGATGGAGGATTTGGATCGGCGCAGGCTTGGACCGCCGAATGGCCTGTTCCTGTACTGGAATGTTCTTTGTTCTAACATTACTAAAGACCCATCATATGCCTGTAAGATCTCCCACAACCTCTTCCATCAGGATAAACGATACAAACGCTTGAACACACAGAGCAGCAAGTTCAGGAACAGCTTCTTCCTAGCTGTTTTTAATCTGATGAATGGACTTTCTAATCTCCGATAATGCTCATTTTGTTCATATTGATCTCGCCTAGCGCACGCCCTGTGCAGCCCCTCAGACATGTCTCATGCCTCTCAGACATGTTTTACAGCCATCGTTCAGTACATCCATTCTTACCATGATCTTCCTGGTCATCTTGGCACAGGACAAAATAAATCCTCATCTCCCTACCCCCAGCTCCATCCAGTGCTCGCGCCCAGGTCTTTCCGAACCTCACCCCCAGCTCCTCCCATTCCTCCCAGCTCCCCTTGACCCTATCCCCAGCTCCCTGTGACCTTTGTCTCTCATTGTTTCTTCACACTGCCTGTGTTTTCCTTTTCCCTGTCTTCTGTTTCTTTCCCTGAACCTATTCCATTCCCTTCTCCCTGCACATATGACTGTTTGTTTCCTTGTTTTGTTTCCTTTCTCTCTTTGACTGACTGTCCATCTGTTTCCCTCGCTGTGTTGTCTCTCTCCTTCCCTTTGTTTCTGTCTCTTTCTTCTTCGTTGTGATGGTCATGGCTTTTCTTTTCGTTTGAAGCAGGTGATGGCTCATTGGTTCGATGTTGGCAATACTCAGCAAGGTTTTGGTATCGAGGACATAATTTAAAATTATCAGTTAAATTTCAATTGTTGTCAAAACAGCAACCAGAACGTGGGTATCCATTTAACAGCCAATTGCTACATCTAACTATTTTGAAACTGGCCGTCTCCCAGTGCTCTGCATACTGGCAACTCAAAGCATTCTATTCGGGTGCATACTGACCTGACATGGTAACTGCTCTGTCTAGGACCATAAGAAATTACAGACGGTTGTATGCACAGTCCAGACCATCACGGAAGACCACCTTCCGTCCACTTATACTTGTCATTGTCGCAGAAAGGCTGACAACATCAAAGATCTCTCCCAAAACAGTAATGATCTCCTACATCCTCTTCCAACAGGGACGAGACACAGAGGTTTGAAAACATGGACCGGCATGCTCAGGAACACTTCCTTCCCTACCATTATTAGACTGACAAATTGACATCTCTCACTTTTCAAATAATATTAATCTTTCTATTGTTGATCTTACTTTGCACACCTCCTGTGAAGATGTAACCTTGTATGAATCAGTCTGTCCAAGGAACCTGTGATCTCTGTTTTCTTGTTTACTATCATGTGCCTGCACTACAATAAAAACAAACCTTTCCATTGTGCATTTGACTAAAATAAATGAAACCAAATCAGATCAAACACGTGGACTGCAGTAGCTCAAGGTCATCTCAAGGGCAACTGGAAAAATGAACTCATGCTGCCCCAGTCAGAGATACCTATATCTAATTAATGAATATAAGAAGATGACCACACTTAGCGAGGACAGGCAGAGGGAAGCAAATTGCTTAAAACATGATCTTAGATATATATAGGTTTCCTTCACTATCTGTAAGCAGAAGGTTCCTACGAAACCGTTCGCAAGCTGATATGGTGTAAAGTGCAGTCGCACTAATTTATATGGGGAAAAAAATCGGCTTTCTTCGTAAAAGTGAAAATCCTGTTCGGAGTTCTTTTGGTTAGCGAAACAATATCCTAATGTAAGTCATTCGGAAAGGGAAGTGGCGAAAAGTGAACTTTTGAAAAGCGGGGGATACCTGTATTTACATGGGCATGATATTCAGGAAGTTGGGAGAAGCGAAAAATAAGTGAGGTGAATCTCACATTTGATTTCCAGCCCAGCTGATCATCATTCTCTTTGTTTGCTTTTTTGCCTTCTTTATCTCTCTTTCTCTATTGATTCCTCCTCCCCTTCAAAGCAGATTTCCCTGTCAACGGTATGAATCACACCCCTTTCCAGCTGCTTTCAGTTCAGGAAAGTTTCCCAGCACTTTCTGCTCGTTTCTTTGCATTTCTTTCTTTAATTTCAGATTTTCAGAATCTTCCTTTATTTGATTTCACCTTCAATTATTTTAATCCGTGGGATGTTGACATCTCTGCCAAGGGCAGCATTTGGTCCCATCACTAGTTGCCCTGACTCTGAGGCCATTCCACAAGACAATATAAAGTTAAGCACATTGTCATGGGTCTCAAGTCACAATTAACCCAGACAGGATAATAACATTAGATTTCTTTACCGAAGGTGATCAGTGAAAGAAGAAGGTTTTCAGACAAAATGTTGCTTTTATGTTTGTTTTTCGTGAAAGTCACTTTTATTCCAATTCTTATCATTCTTTATTTAAGTTCTGTCATCAGCTGTGGTGGAACTTGAAACAAATTACTTGAAACAATATCTTTCGTTTAATAAGCTTTGCTCCTGAATTACATCCAGCGACATTCCTACATTCATATATTGTCCTAATCATGAAGTAATGCCCGAGACAAGAACAATTTTGTGATTAAAATATTTGTAATCAGGAAAGTGGTCAGCAGAGAGCTTGAAACATAAAGTCTGAATTTTACCAACGTGCAGCCAATGGTTTGTTGAACAACAATACTGACACAGAGATGAAGATTGGGGATATTAGGAGCTGGCAGTGGACAGGTTTGGTGACAGAGAGAACAGGAGACATAAATCAGTTTAGGGCAAAAAGGGATCTCAGGGCTGTGCACAGTTTTGTTCACAGATGTTTGTGAGTGAGTGATCTGCAATTCATGGGTAATGAATGGAGACTGCAATTGAAACTGAAGACAATAGTTTCTTCCTCTGACAAATATAGACAACAGAAATTGCAACGAAGTTCAAACTTGTTTATGGGAATAATGAATGGACAGAGGGAGAGAACACCAATAATAGCGAGAATAGGTTAGCAGCACACCCTCCACACCGGCCAGAATAATCATCAGCACGGCTGATATCTGATATGTTAGAAATCCCCAAGAGGGGGAAATCTTGAAAAGACTCAAGGAAAACCTCCTCTCCATTGTTGTAATGTTCCAGTCCGCTATTCTCAGATTCAGATCTATGCAGCTGTTGATCTCTGTTACTGTTGCAGCTGATGCATCAGTTACTACAGTGGGATAGCGCACCGAATGAAGCCCCTCACCAATAGGAGGGGGGAACCCTCCAGTGACACAGTTGCATTGCATGGAGACTGACATCAATCACAGTCAGAGCAAACAGTCCCAGCTTTCAATATAGCACATTCAGTTCACAATATATCTGGACTGGACTACATGTTGACATTGCTGGCTATTGGTCACATCTCCCATCACCAATTGCTCGAGTGAAGTCAGTTGTGAGAGAGAATAAGAATATTTTCTTTCCGTAGGCTACATGATTCTGCTCTGTTGTCCGTTTACTATGCTGTAACCATCTCTCCAAAAATCCCTCCATCCCCCAAAAGAATCACAACCAGGATGTTGTTACTGTGCTGATCGATCCTCCACGGGAACAAACGCCAGCGAACAGACTGTCATTGGGCACAGCCGCCCTGAACATAGACATGAAATCTGGACTTCTCTGAATGTTACTCTCACTGCTCTAATAGGGCAACTGTGGAACTTCCATAGGGAATATGCTTCAGTAATTATTTATATAAATTGACAGACTTCTAAATGCAGTTTTATTTGTTGTAAACCGTATTTTTACGCATTTTGGCCTCAGTCCAAAACTAAAAGTGATATTACAATGAACATATTCATTTAGACTTATGAATTAATGAGTCAAGTTCGAGTGAACGTGATATTGGGTGGGGGATAGGGCGGAATGGGAGCAGTGGCTGTGGAGACTGTAGGGAGTACAATGATATTCCCAGTCATCATCCCTCTTTCTGACAGACAGAATTAAATCTAATGCACAACAAGGAAACAGCCAACATTTGGGTGATGCAATGCTGAATGACAATGTGAACTAAAAGGACAATATTAAATGTGATAAAGTGAACTATATTTTATATACACACCATTTAATCATTGGGAATACAGATTGAGTAGGGTCACCGATCCTGAAACATTAACTTTGATTTCTCTTCACAGATACAGCCAGGCCTGCTGAGCTTGCCCTCTAAGTTCTGTTTTTCTTTTTGTTTGAGATTGATCATATTGCTCATATCTGGCAGGATACTGACAATTAAAAGCAGATGCGAATAACAAAATGTGGAGGGCTATGGGGACAGTACAGGAGACTAACAGTAGATATATAGTCGCTCCAAGCTGGAAGAGACAAAGGGCTGGGTTTTCCCCCACTTTTGTTGTAAATAATTCTGTGATATGTAATCAAAGCGTTTGGAGAGGGGGTAAACAATCTAGTTCAACGAAGGACACAGAGTGCTCCACCATCAATAATCTATTCCTATTATCTCATGAAATTTCAGCTGCCTCTAAAATGTCTTTTCAAACAAAGTGGAGTTCCTGAGATTTACAGGATATTCAGTAAAATATTATTTTATCCTTTGAATCTTAAAGAAGGAACAGATTTCGGCCGTCATACGTGTGTCCCAGACACACCAACTATAATAGGAACAGGAAAGGACTACATTGTCCATATGCTACCAAACTCAGCATGTCGCCCTGTCAAGAAACATGAAATATAGTGATATGTAAACATGAAATACAAACAGAAAATGATGGTAGAAGCGCAACAGATGAGGAAGTATCTGCAGAGAGAAACAGAGTTAACATATCGAATATAATGTGACACTGTTCTGAAAAAGTCATATTGAAATCAAAGGTTAATTCTGTGTATCTCTGCTCAGAGGGTGCCAGACCTGCTGTGTTTCCCTCTATCAATTACTTTTTCTTTCTGAAGTGTGACAAATTGAATAATCTGAACGATATAAGCAAAGCTGCTATCTCAGTTGAATCTCGAATATTTGTTTATGAACATTTAATGAGAAATTACAAAGTTCCTATCTTTGACGGGGCTCTAAATGTCCATGACGTATTGCATTATGATACAAAAACATCGTGAGACATTGTTAAAACAAAATCCGAAGTTGCTGCAAAAGGTCTGCAGCATCTGCGCAGAGAAATCAGAATTAACGTCTGTAGTTCAGTGGCCCTTCTTCAGAACAAATGGTAGCCCTGAAAATGTTCATTAATATACAGCAGAGGCTGAATAGCTGTTAATGGAGACTGTTAGTAGCTAACAATAGGGGGTGAGTAATGAAGGCCACGTGAGAACAAGACCTGGTGTATGGGTAGGGGGCATTGAGGAGTTCTGTCCCTAAAATTATTGACCATTATTTTGAGTCTGAATGGCTGCAGGGTCCACCCGCGGAAAATGAGGTGCTGTTCTTCCAGCTTGCATTGAAATATCCTGGAACACTGCAGCAAGCCTGGCGCAGAGATATTGGTCAGGGAACAGGATGGTATATTAAAATGGCAGGCAACTGGAAACTCAGGGACTTTTGCATACTTACAGCTTGGATATTAAGTGAAGTGGTCACCCAGTCTACCTTTAGATTCCCCAACGTAGAGTAGATCACAATGTGAGCAGCAAATGTAGTAGACCAGATTGTGGGAAATGTTGGTAGGATGCTGCTTCACCTGGAAGGTATTTTGGGCCCTTGAATAGTGAGGAGGGAGGAGGCAAATGGGAAAGTGTAACACCTCCGGCAGGAAAGTAAGGTGAACCTGTGGTGTAGGGTGGGGGTGGTGGGGGAAGTGTGGCCAGTGAATAACGAGCGGACCAGGGTGTCCTGGAGGAAATGGTCACTTCAGAAGTTGGAAAAGGGAAAGGAGGCAAATATGTGTCTGGTGGTGGCATCTCGCTGGAGGTGGGGAAATGCAGACTGATGATCTTCTGCATGTGAACGCTGGTGGGATGGTAGGTAAGCACAAGGAGAACTCTAACACTGTTGCAGGAGGGTGGAGAGAGGGTGAAGGTAGAAGTGCAGCAGGCGGGTCAGAACTAATTGTGGGCCCTGTCGATAACAGTGCTGGGGAATTCTCGGTTGAGGAAGAAGGTGGAGATTTCAGAGGCCACATTTCTGAAGTTGACATCATCAGAAGCAATGCGGTGGAGACGGAAGAACTGAGAGAATGGAATGGAGCCTATGCAGGAAACAGGATGTGAGGATGTATACTCCAGGTAGCTGTGGGAGTTGGTGGGTTAATACTGGATTTAAAGTGACTGGTCTATCCCCAGAAATAGAAGCAGAGATGTCGAGGAAAGGAAGGGAGGAGTCATAGATAGACAGGTGAAAGTGAGAGAGGGGTGCAAATTGGAAACGATAAACGTTTCAATTTCGGGACAAGAGAGAGGAGCAGCAGCGATGATATCATCTACGTATCGGAGAAAGTATTGTGGATGGGGGGAGTGGAAAGAAATGGAACAAGGAATAGTCTACGTACCCCATGAAGGAAGAGGTATAACTTGGGCCCACGTGTTTATCCATACACCTCCTCTGTATGGCAGGAGCAGGCTGAAGCAATGGGTCTGCCCAGGCAGTTCTGTTTGTGGATTTTCAGGAGGAGATAAAAGCGAGCACTGCTATCTGAGGGCCATCAGCTTTGGGACTGTTAGATGGGGTCGCGGTGGGGGGGGGGGGTTTGGGGGGGGGGTGAGGGGGTGTGCGAGTGGGTGGGAATCTCCAGAAGAGATGTGGTCAGATTTAGTTAATAAAATGGCCTGAGGTGCCATGGTAGGGTAATGGACCAGCAGGTGACATGTGGAGGTACCTGAAAATTGGCACTCAGCCTCTGAAATGTAGAGGTGAGTCCACCAGCCTTATCGACGCAAGCTGAATAACACGGTCAGGTTTGGATCGAAGCAAACAGCATACATTCTGTTCAGAGGGTGATAGGTTGGACAGTGTGAGGGGGATGCAGAGACATTAAGGCAACAAGTGTCAAATGGAAATTTCTCAATGAACAGATTCAGTTCAAGTAAACGCCAGAGGAATGGGTCCGGGTGGAGGGACAGTGGTAGAGCTGGGTGAAGGTTCTCTGGGATGGCAAGTGGACTCTTGTCCAAAGAAATGGACACTAAGGAGAAGATGGTGGAAGAGGAGTTCAACATTATGTCATTCCTGAAATTCATTAAAGTAGGGGCACAGAGGGATAAAGCTGAGACCTTTTCAGAACATTCAGCATTAGGGCGTGGAAGGTTAGGAGGGAAGGTGAATACACGACAGGAGGTGGGCTTGGGGGAGGGGATGGACTCAGAGCGCAGGGCATGGGTGGGGTGGCAGGTTCCAGATGCTCACAGGCATCTCTAAGTTATTCCATCTTGTGGGCCCCTATATCTGGTGAGCACAGCGAATGAGCTGGAGAATGATGTAGAATTGGGGAATGGTGCAGCCTTGAGCCAATGTGATGTGATGCTGTTGAACGAGAAAATGTTGCTCTCAGTGGCACTGACATCGCACGACCAGTCCTCAGAAAATAACTGATTGAAAATAATCGGAATCGTTATCTTATTGTAATGCTCTGATTTCATTGGGGTGACATTCAACCAGCAAGGTCTAACTTTTCTGAGACTTTAGACCAAACTGTGAAAACTGATGTATCTTGATGTTATTAATAAGACAAATCCATGCATGGTTTTGGAAGGCAATAGCTAAGGCAGAGATTATTTGTCATTCCCAATAGCTCGAGGGAAGGAGTCATTGTTCATTGAAGAAATTACCAGCACAGAATTTCCTCTGATTTCCATTAACCACAGTTTTCTGAGGGGGAATGATGCTACATGAGAGAAATATTACTTTGATGCAAGGGAAGTTACTCTGATTTCACTTCAAATGACATTGGAAAATCAGTTAAAATGGTAAAGAGCAAAATTATCGAACACGGTCACTGTCCTCACAATGTTTAAGGAAAAACTGATGCTTGGACTTCTGATTCTGAGGAGAGGTTTGTCCTATTGGGATGACGCTGTTTGCTTAAGCGCTGTGACACAGAGACAGAAAAAAAAGTTCCACTCTGTATGGGAACAGAACCATACTTTTATAGTGTATTGGACAGTGGCAGACACACACTATTGTCTGTTCCGAATGGGCAGTAATCATCCCAATCTCATCATTGACTGATGACCAATAGCAGCACGAAACCAGGAGTTCCCATTACTGTAGTTGGAAAGCAAAAAGGGCAAGGGATGGCCAGTGGAAGTGGGAGTAACTGGGGAATTGGGGTAACTTACTGTGAGAGTGGAAGAAGATTGACGTGAAGAGACATCATCAGTGGAAGAGTATGTAGCAGCAGAAGGGTTAATGCAAGGGAAGTAGGAATGTAAAACAAAGAGTAGGAAGGCGGAAGGAGAATGGCTAATGAAGTTTTAGTGACTGGGAAAAACTTGCTTTAGCAAAAGGAAGGGTGAGGTTGGGTGAAAAACATCAATCTTCTGGAAAATTGGGATCTGGTTCCATTGAAAATTACGATTTGATGTATTTCTTTTTCTATCCCTTAATTATTGTTCAGATTGCATATTCACTCTATATTTCTGCATCTCCATCAATTGCAGATGACATTTTTTTTCCCCTGGTATGGTGTCTCAACATTTTTGATTTTTTTGAACAGTATGTATTTGCTTCAAATTCAAGATAGACATGAGAATATGATTTGATCTCCTGCAGTTTGTCCTTAACGTCGAAGTTAATTGAATATTTATCCTCATCACATTAGCTGATTCAAGCAATGAGTTTGCGTCTATCCTGCTGATGAAAAATTCTTCAGTTCTGACTATTGTTACAAAGAACAGTGCCACACAAAAGGCTAATGTTCCAGTGCAAGTTGCCAAACCATAGTTCATTCTAAATTAGGTACACACTTTATGAATAAGACATGCTGAGGGGCAGAGTGTAAAAGGTGAATTCAAGTCTGTGTCGAAAATGCTATTTGCAGCTCCCTCAAAATAGGTGTTAACTACATCACTCTGTAAATTCCCCAAAATAAGAATAGCAAGAGACTGGAATTCTTAATTATTCCTTTGTGAATAACATTTGGAAAACAGGAAGGAAATCAAGGTTTGTTTATGATATTCAAAAATGATGATGGTGAGAATGTGGAAGATGGATGGCAGTAGAATGATAACTAATGTCGAGGATGACACAAAGATTAGCTGGGTGCTTCACAGTGAGGAGGAAAGGGTTAGGCTACAGGACGATATAAACAGATGATTTCTACATCCAGATTAATGGCTGATGAAATTTAACACTGATAAATGTGAGAGGATGCACATCTGAAATAACAAGACAAGTGAGTACTCAGACTGTGAAGGGCAAGGGCTAAATTTTTCATTGCAGCAGGGAAGGTTGAGGAGGGAACCTGGTACAAGTGTACAAGATTATAAGGCGAATCGAGAGGATGAACAGACCGCAGCTGTTTCCCTTACTCAAAGGGTCAAAAACAAAGGAACACATACTTAAAGTGAAAGGCAGGGGATTGAGAAAGGATTTGTGAGTCTGTTTTGAACTGAGACAATGCCACAGACATAGAATACAAAATTCCTACAGTGTGGAAATAGGCTGTTTGGCCCAATAAATCCACATTGACCCTTCAAAGAATAAACTACCCAAACACGCTCCTCCTATATTTACCCCTGACTAATGCAACTAACGTACACATCCCTGAGCACTATGGGCAATTTAGCACGGTCAATTCACCTAACCTGCACATCTTTGGATTGTGGGAGAAGACCGCAGCACCTAGAAGAAACCACGCAGACACAGGGAGAAGGTGCAAAATCCATAGAGGCAGTCACCTGAGGCTGGAATTAACCGGGGTCCCCAGCGCTCGACGGCAGGATTGCTAACCACCGAGCCGCCATTCAGCCCCTGGTGACATGTGTCTGGAATGCATTGCCTAGGTGGATAATTGAGCCGGTAATCCCACAAACTTTCTAAAAAGCCTTTGGATATGCACTTGGTGGTGCAGGCTCGCATTTTCATTCAATGATTCTATGTGGTGGCAGCCATGAACAAAGATATATTCTGAAGCAATAGCTAATGGCAGTTGTTGGTTTGTTCCATTGACTGTACTCAGTCAGTGAACCTCCAGTGAAGTGCTGGTGTTATCTTCCACTTTCTATTTAAGTGTTTCTGTTTCCTTGAGTTGGTAATGTAATTTCCTGTGTCGATGATGTCATTTCCAGCCCTTTTACTCAAAGGGTGGTAGGTGGAGTCAAAATTGATGTATTTGTTGATATAGATCCGGTTGCAATGTCATTTTTCTAGGAATTCTTGTGCTTGCCTCTGTTTGGCCTGTCCTAGGATGGATATGCAGACCTAGTCAAAGTGATGTACTTCCTCATCAGTATGTAAGAAATTAGTGTTGGAGTCATGTGGCCAGTTGATGTTCATATATCCTAGCTACTAGTTTTCTGCTTGTTTTTCCG
The DNA here is from genome assembly GCF_020745735.1 of Hemiscyllium ocellatum. Lineage (NCBI taxonomy): Eukaryota > Metazoa > Chordata > Chondrichthyes > Orectolobiformes > Hemiscylliidae > Hemiscyllium > Hemiscyllium ocellatum. Next base: position 78,187,728 of record NC_083414.1, on the reverse strand, counting down.
TTGTAGTGTTTGTTAAAGTTCTTGCAAGGCTTGTTGCTCCTGGAGCAGAACAGACAAAGATGCTAATTTATTGCGGTGCTCAAAAACGTTATTTAGTAAAAAAAAATACTCAATTAGTTGGCATTACAGCATCAAGGATTTCTAATTTCTAGGTTGTCAGCAAAAGAGCTAGGAGTGAAATAAGGAAAAACGCCTTTATTTAGAGAGTTGTTACGAATTGGAATTGAATGGCTGGGAAAGTTGTGGATGAAGATTCAAAAGAGAACATGATATATATATTTTGAAATTAATAATTTAACGGCAAGCAGAGAGAGGGCTGGCAAATGGGAGGCGCTTGGGAGACATTTGTGGAGCTGATGCATACATAATGGCCAATGTTCTCCTCCTGTACTTTATAGTTTTGCACTCTCTCATGTGCCAAGTATGAATAAAAGTCAGTGTCCAATTATGTCACTGAGTAAATGCTCGTAAACATGTGATTATTTGGTGCAGCATAAGCATTTAAAATGCAAGTCTTGCAAGGTCAGCTTCATTATGAAGTCTAATTATTACTCAGAACATAAATATTTTGCATGTTGTATTCCAATTACTCAAACAAATATATGATTGCTTTGTCACAAAACTCCTTGTAAAGCTCTGACACAATATTATGTTTGTTGCTTTTTTTCACTCTCCACGTTTCATATTAACCATCCTTCATTTTAAAAATTGGAAGTTTTCAAATTATTGTTCACTAAAATTTGATAACACAAATAATTTATTTAGTTTAATATTCACAGTCCGTGTTGAATTGTTACCATTTTTAAGTTGCTGGCAAATAGCTGAAGATCGTACATTTCAGTGAGAAATTAAACTGATTGATTAAGTATAAATGTATAAGTTCAAATCATTCAAAAGCCAACCACTTTAAAAATATTGGAGTGGCAAAACATTGCTTTGAATCCTGACATTGAATATCTAATTCTCATTACCACCAGAGTTATGATCTTTCTTCGATAAAATAAAATGTATATGCTTTATTTCTGTGTTAGAAAATCTTGACAGGAGTTTATATTTTAGTTACATAAATCTAGAATCAACAGAATTGATTTAAGACACTATAGTTCAGTTGAATGATTATCATTCACATCGTATTTTTGCCCAATTCATGAAATATAACAAACATCCGATTATTGTTCTGGTCAGGAAACTCAACACCATGCAATGAGCTACGCTGAAAATTGCTTCCAATAGATCTGAAATCATTTACAGAGTTATTGAACCTTACAGCTGTCTGTGATACAGAGATTCAGTCGCCTGTTCCAAAATCTGTGCATTGAGCTTCTAACCTGGTTCAGGGCACTCAATCAAACATTACTTCACAGCAAATAATTTGGAATCCATTTTGGGCAGGGGGAGAACCTGCCAAAAGACTATCACTGGTCTCAGTGTAGGTACAAATGTTGTCCAGGTTAAATACTAATGGCTGACCAGCAACCAAGTTTTAAAATTCATCTTCAATCAGAGCCTGGCCCAGAGAACAGTCGTGTTGACATGGGGAGCCAGAATCTCACAATACAAGTTACTTATGGTTATTAAATCTGACCTGCCTCCCAGACTCCATACATCTGCACCCCGGACCAGACATGGGTGAAGACATTAACAAATTGACAATCTATTGCAGTGCTTTGTGTCTCACAAAGAAACCTCTAAGGCCATATCCAATAAATGTCACCTTCACATTCTCCAGTATCAAAACAAAATTGTACATCTCTGTGAATGGTCAGAGATTACTACATGGGTCACACTGTAGAATGGATGTGAAATAACCAGCAGCAAACGGCAATCCAAAAATCACATTAATAACTGAAATTGACGGGTTCTGTCTGGTTTAGGTAACCACACATGTCATACTGGCTTTCACGTGACTGTAACAATGCACACCATAACTGGAAGTGTTGGCCTTACACCCCTCCAAAGCTTCCTGATCTAACACACATCACTCCCTCACACATTCAACAATTGATGAGAATCCACAAGCTGGGTGAAACTGGAAACATAGAACAGTGCAAAAAAGTGCAGCACTGTGCAGGCCCTTTGGCCCTTGACGTTCTGTAGAACTTTTTATCCTACTCTAAGATCAGACTAACCTACATACCTTTCATTATAATATCATTCATGTGCCTATCCATTTAAATATCCCTATTGTAGCTGACTTTACTACAACTGCTGGCTGTTCATTGCACACACCCACCACTCACTGTTTAAAGAACCTACCTCTGATATCTCCCCTAAACCTTCCTCTAATTACCTTAAAACCATATCTCCTCGAGAGCCATTTCCACCCTGGGAGAATGTCTCTGGCTATTCAATCTATCTATGCCTCTCATCATCTTGTACACCGCTGTCAAGTCACTTTCCATTCTTCTTCGTTCCAATGAGGAAAACAAGCTAGCTCCCTCAAATTTTCTTTGTAAGACATGCCCTCCAGTCCAGGCAGCATCTTGATAAATCTCCTCAGCACCCTCACCAAAGCTTCCACATCTTTCCTAGAACGAGGCAACCAGAACTGATCACAATATTCTAAGTGTGATCTCACCAGGGCTCCGTAGAGTTGCAGCATAACGTCGCAGCTCTTAAATTCAATCTCTCGGCTAATGAACATATCAAACGCCTTCTTAACAACCTTATAAACCTGGGTAGCAACTTTGTGGGAGCTATGCTATTGGCCATATGACCCCCCTGTTCCTCCACAATGGAAGAATCCTGCCTTTAACCCTCTATTCTGCATTCAAATTCAACCTCCCAAAATGAATCGCAACCCACTATTCCATATTGAACATCATCTGCCACTTAGCGGCCGAGTCCTGCATCCTGTCAATGTCCTGTTGCAAACTGCAACAGCCCTCCGCACGGTAGCACAGTGGTTGGCACTGCTGCCTCACAGCAACAGAGACCCGGGTTCAATTCCCGCATCAGGTGACTCTCCGTGTGGAGTTAGTACATTCTCCCTGTGGCTGCGTGGGTTTCCGCCAGGTGCTCGGGTTTCCTCCCACAATCCAAAATGCTCAGGTTAGGTGAATTGGCCACAATAAATTGCCCGTCGTGTTAGTTGAAGGGGTAAATCTAGGGGAATGGGTCTGGGAGGGTTACGCTTCGGCGGGTCGGTGTGCACTTGTTAATCTAATCTAATCTATCCACAATTCCACCAATCTGTGTTACATCATCAAACTTACGGACCCACCCTTCCACTGCATCATCAAAGTCATTTATCAAAATCACAAACAGTAGAGGTCCCAGAACCGATTCTTACGGAACACCCCTGCTCACCTAGTTCCACACTGAATACTTCCCATTGACCAACACCCTCTGTCTTCTATTGGCGAGCCTATTCTGTATCCAGACAGATAGGTCTCCCTGTATACCATGCCTCCTTACTTTCTGAATGGAACTACCACGGAGAAGCTTATCAAACACCTTGTTAAAATCCATGCACTCCGCATGCACTGCTCTACCTTCTATAGTGTGCTTAATTCCATCCTCAAAGAATCCAGTAAGTGTTGTGAGGTATGACGTGACCCTCACAAAGCCATGCTGACTATTTCTAATCAAACTATGATTTTTCAGAATCCTCTCCAATACTTTGGCCAATACTGATGTAAGACTGACTGGTCTGTCATTCTCAGGACAATCCCTCTTTTCTTGCCTGAACATGGGAGTAACATTTGCCACTCTCCAATTCTCCGATGCTACTCAAAGGTAGGGTGAAGATGCAAAGACCATCGCCAAAGGCACAGAAATCTCTTCCCTCTCTTCCTGTAGTAACCTAGGATGTTTCCCGTCTGGCCGAGGGATTTATCTATCCTTATGTTTGTACTTCAATCTGTCTGTATTTAACATCAACTTGTTTACTCCCTGTCCAACCAAATGATTGATTGCTTTCCATTTCAGGGCTCTGTAGAGTGCTGCCTTCCTGAGCAAGTATGGTTCCCAATATCCTGTGTATTATGGAATGGAAAACATGGGAACGGCAGATGCCAAAGCTTGACCATGCTGCTCTTCAGATGCTGCCTGGCTGGCTGTGCTTTTCCAGCGCCACAATTTTCGACTCTGATCACCAGGATCTGCAGTCCTCACTTTCTCCATTACTGAGGGCTGTCCCCTCTGCACACTCAACAGTGAACTAATCAGCAGAAACTCGTGGTATCTGGAGCTGACTGCTCAGTTCTAGAAAGTTGCTTTTGATGAGCACATTTACTAAAAACAAAATTAAAATTTAATAAATATTCATTCATTCCCAGAGTTACAGTTTTGGTTCATAAATTGGACAGGTTGATAACGAACAATGAATGACTGAAGAACTCCGAGATACAGAGTATTCAGGGTGATATATTCCAGGTTGGATGTGCTTTACCTTAATGCTGGTAATATTATCAGACAGACAGGTATGATAAGGAAACGAGGTGATATGTGGAAGTGTGACATTTTGGTCATTTCTGAGATGTGTTTGAGGGAGGTCGGGGCTGACAACTCAATATTCTGTGGTAACAGAATGATAGTCAGGACAGGAGAGAGGGTAAAAGAGGAGGGGTTATTGCCTGATTAATTATGGAGTCAGTTAATGGTGTAAGAAGGGACGATATCTTGAAAGGATCTTTTAATGAAGCTTGGTAGTTAGAGCTCAGGATCAAAACCATGACAGAAACACTGATCGGGATATATTATAGACCCTCAGATAAAGAGAAGTATGGGGGCAGGTATATAACCAAGTTATTGAGGTGTGTAAAAACAATAATAGGATCATTATATTCAGGCATTTCAATTCCAAACAATCATTAGGGCAATGATAACTTTTTAAGAGGGGGCAGGTGTTTTGAAATTTATTCCAGAGAGCTTCTTATATCAACATAGAGCAGATACAATAAAGGGCAGTGCAGTGCTGGGCCTCACTGTGGGGAACGAAGCCAGTCAGCTGTTCCAGGCAGAAGTGGGAGAGCATTATAGGACCAGTGACCGTGACATCACACATTTTGACTTTGCTAAGGAAAAGACCCCAAAAAATGTTAGAAAATAAAAGCATTTTGCACTGGGGAGACAGATTTTATGGGTAAAAAATGACAGGATCTGGCCAAAGCGCAGTTGCTTCTGGGTGAAACTGTAGCAGAACAAGGTGGGGCGGGGGTTGGAGGATAATTTGATTAAAATGGAATAGATGACAGTGTCGGCCCAGCATGTTACACCGAAGATAAAATTTAGGAAAACAAGCCCAGAGAATCTCAGATGTCGACAGCAGTTCCGAACAGGGTGAAAAGGGAAAGAGAAACCGAAAGCATGTACCAAGTGAGCAGGTCAATGAAAGTCCTAAAAGAATATAGAAAGTGGAGGTCTAAATTTAAAAAGTCAGTGGAACAGCAGAAGGAGGGGTGATAAAACATTTGCGGGTATGATTAGCAAGAATCCACAGTCTTTTTTTGGTTTATTAAGGGGAAGAGAATAACATGGGATAAAAATGGGAGTATCAGGGACTCAGGGGACAGCGTGTTCACAGAGCAAGAGAATATGTTAAACACATCCTACGAATCGGTCTTCAGTTTGGAGGAGCTGAGGAAGATTTGGAAGTTTATGCAAGATAGAGTGAACAAATCACTAGATTAAAGACCACCAAGTCTCACATCAGTGAGAGGGAAACAATTGTAGAAAATTCGGAGGGCTGTTGAGGCTGGATCATTAAATATCTTCAAGGATGAGACAACAGATTTTTATACAAGTGTTATGGGGATATCGCAGGATAGTGGAATGAGGGATTATCAAGATAAAATAAACTAATCGAAGGAAAAGCAGAGTCAGTGAGCAGATAGACATATTGTTGCCTCTATGTCTAATGGTATTCTTTTCCATTAGCCCTGTATTCACAAGAACATCAACTTGTCTCGCTATGGTGTGAGACACAGTTTGGAATGCTATCGAGGGATTCCAGGAATTCATAAACGCAACACTAATAGACAGAAATTACCAGAGGACTGTAACAACACGGATTACCTATCGGGGTGAGGATTTGCATCGACACAGCCACCACTACCAGAAGGAAGAACTCAGCAAGACACTCTACAAGGCCAAGCAGTGGCCTGCACTGGGGAGCAGGTAGTCAGGGGCCAGTTGTCAAGGAGTGCGGAAAGCCCAAACACAACATCACTGTAGTGCCTTATTCCTTCCCTGACCAAAACTAAATGAGTAGGGATAGAGAGACATGCCGTCGTAGCAAAGGAAGCAATAAGGCTTTGGCACGAGAGGCTTCGGCGAGCTGGAGCTCAGCACAAATTACTGGTAAACTCAAATAAAGTCCTTTTCACTTTATTGTTACATCAGTCGAGATGGCATTTAGGGCAGCCGCACGCTCCTCTTGTGGGATGTGGTAGCTCAGGGAGATTTCCACCGGCCCTGATGGCTACACCTGTGGGTACTGCACCCAGATTCAGCTCCTGAGAGATCGTGATAGGGAAGCTACGCTGGGTGGCGCGATGGCTCAGTGGTTAGCACTGCTGCCACAGAGTACCATGGACCAGCGTTCAAATCCTGCCCTGGGGAACTGACTGTGTGGAGTTTTCACATTCTCCCCCTGTCTGGATGGGTTTCCTCCCACAGTCCAAGGATGTACATGTTAGGTGAATTGGACATGCTAAATTGCCCTGGGTGTTGGGTGTAGAGGAGTGGGCCTGGATGGGCTGTTCTTCGGTGGGTCAGTGTGGATTGTTGGGCCGAAGGGCCTGTTTACATACTGTAGGTAATCTAATTTAAGATGCACTCAGGGTCATCTGAGAACTTCATAGATAAGTGCTTTAGTGTGGTGGCCACACCCAAGATACACTCCTAGTTATGTTTCTTTAATGACTGTAATATTCCAGTCCAACGTTCATCGCCCTGAGTTTATTAGCCTTACCTGTCAGTCCTGTTGCATTTAAATAAACACGATTTAGTCCAACAGGCGTTCCTTGCTTCCTGTCATGTTCCAGGCCACAGTAGTTGGATAACCACCAAGAATGGCAAAGGGAGTAGGCAGGGAGTGTAGGAATCCCCTGTGGCCATTCCTCTCGAAAAAAGTAGACCATTTTGGATTGTTGAGGGCTATGACCGTTCAGAGGAAAGCAGCAGTAGCCAGGTTGGTGGTACTACCACTGGCTCTGGTGCACAGCGGGAAAGGGTAAATGTAAACAGGATGTAAAAGATAGGAGGGTCGATTGAAAGAGGGACAGATCGGAGATTCCGTGGCCTCAAACGGGAATCCATGATGGTGGGCTACATCCCAGCTGCTAGGGTCCAGGATATCTCCAAGTGGCTGCAGAACATTCTCAAGGGGGAGGGGGAGGAGCCATAAATCATTATGCACGTTGGCACAAATGATACCAGAAGAAATAGGGACGAGGTCCCGCAGCGTGATTACAGAGAGCTAGGAGAAACATTTTTTTTAAAAAAAACTTTGACACTGGAAATCACCTGAGAGGGAGATTACCGTCCCCTCCGTGCACTGAAGAGGACACCAAGACCTTGGTGGTCAGTTTTGCTAGTGTTACAAGGGTGGGTTTAAACTAGATTGGCAGGGGGTGGTGTCCTCAAGAGGAGGGAGGCAGGTGCGAGGCTGGAATGTGATACAGTGATCAGAAATAATAAGGTTAGGCTGGAAAACGACAGAGAGAAAGTACTGCCTTTTGGATTAAATTGCATCTATTTTAATGCAAGAAGGCCTACAGGTAAGGCCGATGAACTCAGGGCTTGAATAGGTAGGTGGGACTGATATATTATAACCATTACACAAACATGGCTAAGTGATGGATAGGACTGACAGCTTAATGTGCCAGGGTACAGGTGCTTTAGGCGAGACAGAGATGGTGGAAGGAGGGGAGGGGAGTAGCATTTATGATTTAGGGGAGTACCACAGCAGAAATCAGAGATAAAATAACTGATGGATCACCCAGTGAGGCTTTGTACGTGGAGTTAAGAAATAGGAAGGGATTGGTGAGGTGATTAGGGATGTAATATAGGCCCCCAAATAGTGAACAGGAATGAGAATAACAAATATGCAGGGAGAGAGGGGAGACCTGCAGGAGCGATAAGGTTATCAAAACAGGGGATTTTCATTTTTCTAATACAGACTGGAACGGCCAGAGTGTTAAGGAATTTGATGAGATAGACTCTGTTAATGCGTAAGGAAAGCTTCCTCAAGCAGCATTTCTAGTGTCCTACTCAGGAAGGGGCAAAATTCGACATTTTCTTAGGAAATAGGGCAGAGTTAATAGTGGGGGAGCACTTTGGGACCAGTAACCATAGTTCTATTAATTTTCAAATAGTTATGGAGAGGGATGTAACTGGTACACAGGTTCATGTCCGAACTTGGGGCGTGGCTCAGATACAGACAGCTCGGATCAAGGGAATCCCTGGAGGTATATAAGAGATACTGGAGTTTACTGAAGAAGATAATCAATGGTGCGAAAAGGGAGTAATAAAGAGCCTTGGCTAGGAAGATTAGGATGAATCCAACAAGGTACATTAAATATATTAAAAGAAAAAGCAATAGCTGGAGAGAAAATAGGACCCCTCGAAGACCAATGTGGACAAGTATGTGTGGAACTATAAAAGATGGGTGATGTCCTCAACGAATATTTCTACTCTATGTTTACCGTGGAGAAAGACATGTTGACTTGAGAACTTGAGGAAGTTAGTGGTGATAACAAAGGAACGATCCATTTCATAGTAGAGGAGATTTGGACGTACTAGAATGTTTGAAAGTGGATAAATCTCATGGTCCTTACCCGATATATCCAAGAACACACCAAAGGGCTCCAGAAGAATTTGCGGGGAACCTGGCTTTTAATGTTGATCATCATTAACCACAGGGAACGTCCCGGAAGATTGGAGGATAGCAAATAGTGTGCACCATTTTAAGAAGAACTGAACAAAACTACAGACCAGTAGGTTTAACATCCGTGGTAGGTAAGTTACTTGAGAAGGTTCTGAGGGATAAAATGTACATGTATTTATAAAAACAGGCTTTGATTAGGTATAATAAGTGTGGCTTTGTGCGAAGAAGTTTATGCCTGACAATGTTTTTAAAGTAATTGGATGATGTGACCAGGAAGATTGACTTGGGTAGGGCAGTAGACTACGAAACATGTGGTGTTGGAAAAGCGCAGTAGGTCAGGCAGCATTCTAGGGGCAGGAGAATCTATGTTTTGGACATAAGCCCTTCATCAGGAACGTCCAAAACATCGATTCTCCTGTTCCTCTGATGCTGCCTGACCCGCCGTTTTTTTTTTCAGTGCTACACTTTTCGACACTGATCTCCAGCATCTACAGTGTTCGCTTTGTCCAAGGGCGGTAGATTAAGTCAATATGGATTTCAGTTACAGCAGAACAGAGTGAGACTTTTCAGCCCCTGGAGCCTGATGTACAATTACAGGAGGAGGCCAATAAGCCCCCTGGGCCTATAAAACTGTAACCAGATCATGCAGCACCAGTATACAGTTACACAGCAACAGCATCAGTCTATTCAGCTACTTGAAGTCAGTCACACAGGAAATGGAAGAGGCCACAAAGTGACTGGACTATGGAGTATGCTGGAATAAAACCAGGTTACATGAACCCTCAGAACTGCACTTTCATTCAGTAAGTCAGGGCCGATCTGCACACGGCCGCAATTTCTCCTTTTTGCCCAATTCTTTGTAGGCATCGACTCTCTAACGGGTCAAAATCACTGATAGACACTGACACCCACACCCCCAACATCTCAGTGATTTGGCCTCCTCTAACTGTCTGGTCCCAATTTTCATTACTCTCTGAGAGAAGGAAACACTCCCCACACATATACCTTGGCCTATTGACCTGAACAAAAGATACGAACGTAGCGTCAGAGTGATTAGCCCTGACATCGCGGCAGTAATTGATTGAGCAAGATGTCAAGGAGACTGAACAAAATTGAACTTGATTGGAATCAGGTGTAAACTCCCCACTGGTTGCATCATTCAGAACACAATGGGGCCGGTGGACATCAATCCTCCCAGACCCTGGATATCTCTGTGGGCAATCCTCAGGGTAGCTTCTTCGGCACAAACATCTTCAGCTGCTTCATCAATGTCTTTCCCTCTGTGATACAATCAGGGATTGGGATGTTCTGTGAAGATTGTACAATGTTCAGAACAACGAGGCACCTCCTAAGGTACTAAAGTATCAAATCTAGAAAACATTTAATGTAAAGGTAACATGAATCAAAAGCACTGCTGGGCACTAAATATTTCCATGATTAAAAGAAAGAGGAACTCCTTCAGCAACTCTAGCTGGTTTCACAGTAATATAAGAAAACCATTCCGCCCATCTGATCTGTTGGATAACAAGAGGCGCAATGCGTTCACTCACTCCTGCCTATTACACAAGAAGACAATTTAAAATAAAAGCAGGTGTTGGAATCCAAAATACACACGCAGGAAGCTGGAAGAACAGAATAAGCAAGGCAGCATCAAGACTTTGAGAAGTGAACACCTTGGATATAACCCTTCGTCAGGACTGTGGGTGGGAGTAAGGGGGTCTATAGATAAAGGGGTGGGTGAGGAAGGAAAAGGCAAGAGGGGAGGTGGGGATAAGTGAACACAGATAAAAGGTATCAGCGAGTTGTTGATGGGAGGGCCGAATCCAGTTGATAGCAGAACAAAAGTTTGCTCAGGGAAATGGAAGGGATAGGAGGGCTTGGGAAGGGAGTTGGGGGAATTGGAAGGGAGGTTATTTGAAATTGGAGAATTCAATGTTGAGTCTCCGGGGAAGGCTGTACAGGTGACTGATGAGATCTTGTTCCTTCAAATTATGGTTTGGTTCATTGTGGCAATGGAGGAGGCCAAGGATGGTCATGTTGGAAAGGGATTAGGAAAGAGAATTGAAATAGGAAGTGACTGGGAGGTCTTCCATTCAACCAAACGACCCTACCTTTCAGCTCTCCCATTGCCCAACCAGGTTGCACCCACCACTTGTGCCCACATAGCCGTAACTCACCATCTCCCTGATCTCCCCACCTCAACCACTCCCTTCCCTCTTTATCTGCAGCTTCCCCCTCCTTCCCCCCCAACCCAGTTCTGAAGAACGGTTATATCTGAAATGTTGACTTTCCCAGCTCATCATGCTGCCTGGCTTGCTGTTTTCTTCCAGCCTTCTGTTTGTCTCCTTTAATTCAGGAAGATAGAGCCTAGTGAGCACAACGTGCTGGTAGGCAGGATCCACGGCTTGCCCACTGAAGTCCTTGAACCTCTGCTCTCGGGCCAGGAGGAAGACATTCAGTTCCTCGAGACACTGACACATGAACAGAAGAAGCCATTCAGCCCCACCAAACTGTTATACTAAATAGGAGGATGTCATTATTACTGCAACACGACAAACCAATGAGGCATAGACTGCAAAGACAGGCTGCTCCATGTTGTTCCTCATGGCTCCATTGCTAATGGTACACACGTGTTATGTTAACGTGGCTTGCTGACCATGAGGAGGGAAAGTGATTGGTTTGTGCCAAGTCCCAAGGAGGCATCTTCCATCTCCGAGATGTTATGAACTAGGCTAGACCACTCAAAACACTTTTAAGCAGGCAGCCCAGAGCATACCTTTGCAAGTTGTTTCGCTAAGTGTATAATGAAAATTAACTGGAGTAATTTAGCTGGGGTGACTAGTTGATTTCAAAACAGCCAAAAACTTTATTCATAAAATTACACAATGAAACACAAAGAACAGAATAAAGAATCACGACAGAATTCAACCTATTCAGCTAGACTTAATTATACTATTCCGAATATACACAACTGTCCCAATAAGCAAACTCCCAATAAAAAAACAGTATAAATGGAACACAAACTTCCAGGTTGAAGTTGAAGGTCAGAAAAGAGAGAGTTTCCACACATCTGCCAGTTGAACTTCCCAGTTCAAGACTCAACTGCAAACTGCTCAGCTCAGCTCAGCTAGTTCAGCTAAAATAGCTCACCACTCTCCGTTTATTATTCTGGTCACTTATAAAGCATGACAACTTCGGCCTGAAGTCTCATCTGTTTCCATATAAACAAAAGGCCTCTGAAAATCCTTTTCATCTCTGTACCAAACCAGACTGATCGGAGCTTGGCCCCGTTTTATTATGCCTCTGAAAAAACCCAAGGGCAGAGTCTCCTTGAGCTCAGAACAGCTTTTCAACAAAAAAGGGACTTGCTTTGTGACATGTCTCTCCCACCCCCTTAAAAAAAGAACAATCAATGCCAAAAGGTGGCGGCATTTTTAACCCTCCAAACCCAGTTAGTAATCTCAAAACAGACAGATACACTATACTAATTGTAAACATTCAAACATGCACAAACACATGCAAATTCAGGCCACGGTATACCCACCACCGAACAGCTCCTTATCTCATTCTCATGAAGAACTCATCAGCTTTCACGTTTTCACGACCTGCCACATGCACAATTGTCAGATTGAATGGCTGCAACAGCAATCTCCATCTAAACGGTCTGGCATTTTTGTCTTTAATTTTTTTCCACAAATGTGAATGTGTTGTTAGCAGTGTATGCGATTGTCTCAGATGCATTGCTGGTAACAAAAACACAGTTATGGTGTAATGCCAACACTAACTTTTAAGTCTTTTTCTCCACCGTTGAACATTTCCATTGATGAAAGTTCGACTTCCCAGAAAAATATCCAATGGGTCTTTCTATTTCCCCATCATCCTCCTGCAGGAACACCGGATCGACAGCCACATCACTGGCATTGACAGCCACCTTGGAAGTCTTCGTATAATCTAGTGTAGCTAATACTAGGAGCAGTGTTAACACAGTCTTGAGGCTGTAAAAGGCCTCTTGACAGTCCTCTGTCCACTGAGAGTTCTTGCCCTTCACAAGTCGGTGAGTGGAACAGCTACACTCCTTAAAGTTTGGCACAAACTTTCAGTAAAATCCAGTCAATCCCAGGAACCGTAGTGTGGCAGTTTTCTTTTTGTCGATGGTGTGGAACATTCCCAAACTATTTTCGTTTTTGTATCTCATGAGGCCATTGGCCCATGTCCAATAATGTGACCCAGGAACGAGACTTAGGCTTTCTCAAATTCACTTTTAGCTAGGTTTACCACCAAGCCTGCCTTCTGAAGTTGATCGCACAAGTCCGATAAATGCTGTAAATGTTCCTTCCATGAATGACTAAAAACAACCTGGTCATCAACGTAGACCACACAGTTGGGTAATCAGGCAATGACCTTATTATCAGTGTCTGAAATGTGACTGGATCGTTTTACATACCAAATGCGACAACTTTGAACTAATATAATCCAATTGGCGTTATGAAAGCCGAAATTGCCTTTGCTCTCTCTGACAGAGATCCTTGCCAGTAGCCTCTGAGCAAGTCCAACTCAGAAATGTAATTAGCTTCTCCCACCTTTCCGACACAGATCTTCAAACATGGAATTGGATATGCATCAGTCTTTGTAATGAAGTTGACTTTGTGATAGTCCACACATGTCTGCTGGGTAACATCTGGCTTTGGCACCGTGGCTATACATGAGCTCCAATCACTGTAACTCACTTCGATTATGCCATCTTGGAGCGTAATGCCTTTAAGGATGTTGCTTAATTGGAACAACATCTCCTGCGTCTTCATCGTGCACAATTATGTTCTTACTTCCCAGTTTATTTCCGCATATCTCTCCACAATATCATAATAACTCTTTCAGGTCACTATGTTTTTCTTGTGGAGGGTAACTCAGTCATTTATCCCAATTTTTGACAACTTTCTCATTGTTCAATTTGATTTGAGGAATGTCCAATTCAGAATCCTCTGAACTTGTTTCTTCCTTCTGTGCTGTAAGCATTAACACCTTATCGTCTTGCTTTCTCTCCCTATCAAAATACCTGTTCAGCATATTCACATGACACACTTTGTGAGATCTCTTCCAGTCTGGAGTCCAGACCAAGTAGTTCACCTCATTCAATTGCTTCCCAATTTGATAAGGTACATTAAAACTGGCTTCTAAAGGCTCAACTGATACTGGAAGTAACACCTATACATTATTCCCAATTGCAAAATTGCGACTTTGTCATTTCTGATCCACTTCCTATTTCATTGTATGCTGCGATACTTTAAAATGCTGTCTAGCCAACTGTCCAACTCTATTTACTCGTTCCCTAAAATTTGACACATCGTCCAAATGGGTGGTCTCTGAATTCTGACTTATTAATTTCTCCCTAACCAATGGTAATGGTCCTTTTACTTCATGCCCACAAATTAATGCAAATAGTCTGAATTTGGTCGATTCATTCCGTGCGTCTCTGATCACAAATAGTTCAAGAGGAATTTCCTTATCACAACTGCATTATCCTGACCATAAACCCTCAACATGGTCTTCACTGTGTGATGCCATTTCGCTCATGTTCATTGCGATTCCGAATACGACGTAGTAGATTTGAATTGCTTTATTCCAAAGTTATCCATCACCTGCTTGAATAGCTCGGATGTGAGGTTTGATCTGACTGGATCTCTATTGGTAGTCCGTACCTAGTTAAACAATAAGTTTTGTTTTCGACAACTCTTTTAGCTGTGATGCTGCATAATGGGTCTGCCTCTGGAAATCTAATCGACACATCCATTATTGTTAATAAATAATTATTCCCACTTTTTGTTTCAGATAGCAGACCTACACAATCTATCAAGACTCTTGAGAGTCTTATTAAGACCATTTTCGCAATAGTCTCTCAAGAGAGCATAAAGCCTCACCCCTCAGCATTATAGACTGAAAATATGCTGTGTCAATTAATATTGGACTGCCTTACCAATTACTCCTGGCCTATGTGAATAAACTTTACCCTTTCATGCAAGTTTTTTTATGCAGATTTGACACGTCCACTTATCATACTGTACACTCTGAGACAGTTGCCTACCTTCCCTTATGCTTTTTGTGACGAGTCTAACAAAACTTCCAGGCTTGTCAAGTTATCCTACATCTGGTTTTCTCCCAGCTCACCTCAAATGCTGGAATGGGTATTCAAGTTGCAGGTTTTATTACTGCCTGTGTGACATGTTTGAGACGCCTGGCAATATTCAACTACAGCTGAAAATGTGTTGCTGGTCAAAGCACAGCAGGCCAGGCAGCATCTCAGGAATAGAGAATTCGACGTTTCGAGCATAAGCCCTTCCTGATGAAGGGCTTATGCTCGAAACGTCGAATTCTCTATTCCTGAGATGCTGCCTGGCCAGCTGTGCTTTGACCAGCAACACATTTTCAGCTGTGATCTCCAGCATCTGCAGACCTCATTTTTTACTCGAATATTCAACTCCATCTTTGTTTCGTCCAGGCGGGTCAAAATATATTTGTATTCCAGCCTGTAACGTCCTCACCCCGAAATGATCTCCAAGTGGTAGCTCATGTGCCACTCGCAGCACCTCCTTTCTATACCCAACAGGCAAAACAATTTGATGAATTTGTGCCCACGTCTGATCTGCTTCAATGTGTGCTAATCTCCGCATTAAGACATCATGATGTTAAGTATTAACACACAGTAATACATTTATTCTCTTTCTTGCTAAATAATTTTTGATATGACTTTTGTAACTCCTCAACTTTCTGCTGTAATTCAATCAGTTTAGCAGAGCTAACAATACATTCATGTTTTCCAACTTGCTCCTTCTCTGTTCCACTTATCTGATCAAAAAGAAACTTTCGGATAACTCTACGTCAGCTTCCTTGTCTGTGCCTTTATACAGCTTAAACCTGTGCATCTGTGATCTTCTGGTCACGCAACCATGGGAAATTCCTGGATAAACATCCTCCAGGTCTTCAGTTGCCTGCATCTCCACTGGTTTTTCAACTAGAGTAGGCAGCACGCCTACCAATGAATTAATATTATTTGCAAGGACAAATTTTATTCCTGGAGCTGAGAGTTAGTGGTCCAGTACTCCTGCCAAATACTCTCCACTCTTGTCTGGGCTCTCTAGCCTCACTTTACATAACTGAGCATTTTTTTGCCTCACTATGAATTCCTGCTATCAGCACATTTTCTGGCAATAGTCTCTCAAGAGAGCATAAAGCCTCACCGCTCAGCATTACAGACTGAAAATATCCTGTGTCAATTAATATTGGACTGCCTTACCAATTACTCCTGGCCTATGTGAATAAACTTTACCCTTTCATGCAAGTTTTTTTAATGCAAATTTGGCACGTCCACTTATCATCTTGTACACTTTGAGACAGTTGCCTACCTACCCTTATGCTTTTTGTTACGAGTCTAACAAAACTTCCAGGCTTGTCAAGTTATCCTACATCTGGTTTTCTCCCAGCCCACCAACACTGTGATTTTGCGTGGCCCAGTTTATTACAATTAAAACACCATAGTATTTTAACTTCGTTGTTCCCTCCAAGCCCCCCCCCCAAGGTTTTCTTTATTACGATGGTAAATTATCCTTATGATCTACACTGTGATCTACCTTTCCCTTTGCACGTGAGGATATCTCTTTGCTCCAATTTCTCTCCCTCAGAGACCAGAACTGGTTCTCGAAGCCAAAACAAGTTTATGGACCAGTTCATAATAATCAAACATTTCAGCAGCTAACCTTGCTGATTACACTCTTTGGTCTTCCACCTGAGTTTGCACTACTTCAGGCAGTGAAATTTTTAATTGCTCCAAGTGCTAAACTCTCGAAGGGCATGAGAGCTTTGCTTGAAGTTTAAATCTCTTAACCAACTATCGAAATTAGTCTGTTTGATCCTTACAAACTCAGTGTAGGTTTGACCAGTATCCCTCATTAGATTCCTGAAAGGTTGCCTAAGCAGATAAAATGTTATTTTTTAACCTTCTCATTCTCCCCAGATACCTCCTCTGATAGGGATGTGAATACCTCACCAGTCCTACCTACAAGTTTCGTTTGGATCAACAAAACCCACATTGCCTCTGGCCACTGCATTTGTTAAGCCAACTTTTTAAATGGGATGAAAAGGGCATCACATTCTTCTCATCAAACTGAGGCAATGCTTGAACATACTCACACAAATTCTCACTAGGCTTCTGACTACCAGGGGCTTGCTGATCCTCACTCTCTTCCTAACTAAGCGTACCCTCAGCCGTTATCTCCAGCCTTTTACACTGATTTTCCTTGTTAAGTGTCAGTTTTTGCTATTCAAAAACTCTCTCTTTCTCTGTCCCCTGTTGTCATTCTTTCTTTTTACTCTCTGTTCTGCCGTGCTCTTCCCCGCTGACCCCCTCTTCTGCATTTTATCGAAAGTCAAATGTTTCATTTTGGCCGCCCATTCCTTACCTCTTGACATTAACTCAAGATGTTTCATTTGCAACTGAATTTTTGCCATCTCTGATTCTGATGGTTTCTCCAGCAAGTTTAATTGACGAGCTACTGCTGTAATTATCTCTCCTTTCCTTGCAGATGCAGTCAGTTCCAATTCCAGCTTCTCCGTTAATTCTTGCAATTTGGTCTTATTCAATTTTCGTAAAATTTCCAAAGTCAATGCATGAACACCCAGGAAACGTTTGGCGACTGAAATAGCCATTACTATTCTAAGCTTTGTCAACCCAATCAAACTAATACCCGAAATAAAGACACTTACTCACTGTTAAAAATCCAGCAATGAGCCCCCAGCATGTGTTGGACGAGGCTAGACCACTCAAAACATTCTTAAGCAAGCAACCCAGAGCATAACTTTGCAGTTTGTTTTGGTAATTATCCAATGAAAATTAACCAGAATAATTTAGCTAGGGTGACTACTAGATATTAAATCAGACAAAAACGTTATTCACAAAATTACACAATGAAACACAATGAACAGAATAAAGAACCCCTACAGAATTCAACCTAACCAGCTAGACTTAATTATGCTGTTCCAAATACACACAACAGTCCCAATAATCAAACTTCCTTGAAAAAACGTTATAATGGAATGCATGCTTCCAGGCTGAAGCTGAAGGACAGAAGAGAGAGAGAGTTTCCACACAACTCTCAGTTGAAATTCCCAGTTCAAGACTCAACTGAAAACTGCTCAGCTCAGTTCAACTCAGCTAGCTCAGCTAAAAGAGCTGCCAACTCCCCGTTCATTATACAGGTCACTTCGAAAGCATGACGACTTTGGTCAGTAGTTTCATCTGTTTACATATAATTAAAAGGCCGCTGAAAATCCCTTTCGTGCCTGATCATAACCTGGCCCCGTTTTATTGTCCCTCTGAAAAACATCAAGGACAGAGTCTACTTGAGCCAATGAACAGCTTTTAGCAAAAAAGAAGGATTGGTTTGTGACAGAGAAGACAGGCTAGTGTTCTGTATGGAGGTCAGAAGCTGGTGGGAATGGCTAATACTATCAGAGTGTGGCTGATGACAGATTGTGAACAACATGACGTTCAATGCAGGGTCACACACCAACTGTACATCCAGACGGTGAGAGTTCATTCCGAACCTGGAGCTCTCTCTCAACCACCATGGGGTTTCCATAGAGCTCTGTAAATTATATCATAGAGTCATAGAATCCTATACTGAGACACGCCCATTAGCACAAATTGGTTCATGCTAATCAAAATGTCCGTCCATGCTAACCCCATTACCCTGCGCTTGGTTCATATCCTTCGCAATGTTTCCTACCTATATATTTGTCCAAATGTGAAGACACATATCATGGAAAACATGTCATATCTAATGCTATTCGTGTTTTGTTTTGGAAATAATGAGTGTTGATTCATAACACTCCAGTGTTAATACAATCACGTTTTATTATTTTTGTGTGTTTACAGATTAAACACTCATTTCCTTCACACTCTCCTCATGGTAACATCACAGCAGGGATTAGTCTGGTGAATCTCCATTACATCGTCTCTGCATAGCAAGGAGATCATTGATTATAAATGAAAGAAAATACTGTCTCAAGTATACTCCACAACTGCAGGACGGTGTCTTCACACTTATATTTTAATCATTTTGTAATGAACGATACTACTCATTTATTGTGCTGATTACTTGCTGAGTCATAGAGTCATAGAGATACACAACATGGAAACAGATCCTTCAGACAGACCCGTCCATGCTGACCAGATATCCCAACCCAATCTAATCCCACCTGCCAGTACCCAACTACTCTGTATGAATTCTGTTAGTGCCCCAGATCAAGGACATCCAGCTCCTTTTCACCAAGAGCACTTCCCATCATCTCGCCTTTTCATAAATACAAAATGAAAAGGATGGCATTTTTTGCCAATCATTTATTTGCCTTATGAAGCAAAGTCACACCAACAACATCACTATTGCCATTGGAGTTGATTGGAGATACGGATGAGGCGATGATCGAGATGTATTATCTCTGAATATTAATCCAGGGAATCAGGTAATGACCCAGACACCGGATCCGAATCCCACAACGGCAAATGTTGAAAATTGAATTCAATAAAATATTTAGCAATTAAGAATCAAATGAAACAATGAAACCATTGTCGATTGTCCTACTTGGCACCCTCATACCCTTCAGGAAAGGAAATGTACCATATTCAGCTGGTCGGGCTTACATGTGACTCCAGATCCACAGCAATGTGGTTAACTCTCAGTTGCAGTTTGAAATAGCCAGGCCATCCACTCAGTTATATCAGTTACTTCAAAGGCCTCAAAGAAATGAAACCGCATGGACCTGAGCACTGACTACTTACAGCCCACGGACTGCAGCAGGTCAGGAAGGCAGCTCACCAACTCCTTCCAAAGGATAATGAGGAAATGTAATTAAATACTGGGATAGCATCCCATTAATGAATAAAGGAAGATGATCACACTCAGGGAAGAGAGAAAAACACACATCCAGTCCCTGTACACCTCCATCCCCCATCACGAAGGACTCAAAGCCCTCCGCTTCTTCCTTTCCCGCCGCACCAACAGTACCCTTCCACTGACACCCTCCTTCGACTGACTGAACTGGTCCTCACCCTGAATAACTTCTCTTTTCAATCCTCCCACTTCCTCCAAACTAAAGGAGTTGCCATGGGCACCCGCATGGGCCCCAGCTATGCCTGCCTCTTCGTAGGATATGTGGAACAGTCCATCTCCGCAACTACACTGGCACCACCCCCCACCTTTTCCTCCGCTACATCGATGACTGTATCGGCGCTGCCTCGTGCTCCCAC